>NW_008342543.1:1334844-1340774 GCF_000622305.1 Nannospalax galili
TCCATTTCCTGATAGAAGAGCTTGATGAAGATTAAAACAGGGTCTTAGTGTCAACCCAAGTTGTCTCACAGGTGACATCTCCCAGGACATTCCCTTTCCAGAAAAAAACAACAACAACAAAAAAAACAAACAAACAAAAAAAAAACCTCATATATTTGTGTTTGTGGGCGCACAGCGCCATCTTGTGGGTATTTATGAAGTTTCTCTCCCTCGCTGTCCTTTATCTCCAACCTAAATATCATACTTCTCTGCCAGGCACACAGGCTAAAAAAATCAAAACACCCCAAACTCACTCTTCCTGATGTCAAGCAGTAAAATATTACATTGAGAGGTGCACATAATCACAGTTAGGAGAAAGAGATGAAAGGCTTGTGAGCTTCCTGGGTTAGGTCCGCAAGCTTACTCCGAGGGCATCTGAGACAAGCTAAATATTGAGTGCAAAGGGTAGATAAAGCTTCCTGGCGGAAGCTGCAGGTAATAATAATAATAATAACAATAATAATAATAATAATAATGACATGCACTTCTGTGGTGCATCCGAATGCCTTGTATGTTCACGACCTTAATCCTCATTCAATGTTGAGCTGTATAGCGAAATCTGGCTACCACGTCCAGGAAGTCTGAGTCCCAAATGCTAACTCTCAGCTACACGTGCTGTGACTACCATCTGAATAGCAGCTTGCATTTCAAACATGTTAGAATGTGCCGGAGAAATGCTGAAATCCACATCTCCCCATTTCCGAGGGAAGAAACTATTGTCATTCAACAGCGTCTTAGCCAATGGACAGGATTTTTAAGTGACGTTGTCACAGCTGGCCGGTGAGGCTGTGAGGCCGCAGAGGGAGGATGCAGAGTCACCAAAGTACAGTTCTCAGGGCAGCTGTAGGAAAACGGCCATTATTGCCTCAATGGAAAGAAATGCAGGGAACAGTGGGAGGCATGTTCTACAGCAAGGTGGACATCAAACTACACGGGTCAGGGAACACGCACCAGGAGAATTTCAAGGTTGAATACTGGCTTTTTCTTTAAATGAATTCTGTGAACAAAGACAAGTCACACTTATAAAGTGAATATTCTATGTCAACTTCAAAATATGGTCTTCTGACATGGAGGATATCTTTGCACCCTGTAATGCCATTAAAGAATAGAGGTGGATGAAGAAACGGGAGATGTGGGAGTGGAGTGGAAATCAGGAAAGGCACACACACTTGCCCCAGTAGAAAAATACTATTGCAGAAGTGATAGAAGAGGATAAGGTTTGTAACAGCAGAGTGGCATGGTATCAATTAACTTTCCTAAAGCATCCAAAATACCATAATATTCATGAATCAATTAAACAAAATACAGCAGCATAAAAGCCAGGCACCAAAGAAGCCAGATTGTATTCTACTTACATAAAGTATAGAAGTGGGTGAAATCAGCATGACTGTCTTCTGTGTGAGGCGGTCATGGTGATTTCATCCTCTTAAAGGGGATGGGCATGTACTCTTAAATAAATAGCTTATGATGCAGAATTAAATGACAGAGAAAGGTGGGAATCCTGTCTTCTAAGCATGGTGTGAATGATAGTCCGCTATTGAGAATGATCTTGGGATGATATAGAGAGAAGATATTTGTGTAAAGTTTAGGTCTGTAGACATGGTTTCTATAGTGATACAAAGAAGGGTGGACACTCAGGGTTGGTAGCACATGAGCTAAACAGCAGAATGGTAAAAGCCATGAAACACTCAGAGAGCAAGATTTTGGATAGAATGGCTTCCCAGTTAAACATGGCCTCAGAAAAACTCAGGTGTTGCCTTTGGAGGTAGACACATCCAAAGCACGCAGAGGCATGGTACCGAAAGTTCAGCATATGAAGCATCTTACTGTCTCATCCACAAATTCTGCCCATATCCCTATGGATGGGAAACTGGAAGAAAATGCAGTTCCTAAAACTGTTTCTGTATATCTGTCATCACATTTTCAAGTAGGTGTATGGAACTGAAGCCCCATGGATTGAAATAATGTCTTGTCTTTTACAAATTAGCAAGAACTGGAATAGTTGAGTCTCATCTAGATATCAGGGACCACCCAATCCTCATTACTGACTCAGAGATTCAGACAATAGCTAGAGTTTGAATGAATATGTAATCCTTCTGTGAAAGAGGAAACACTTAATTAGTTTCTGGAACTTAGCTGATGAAAGCTTCTGGTTGTGAAGACAGAAAGAAGGCCAGTATGCTATAATTAATTAACTTCTGTTGATCATTCTTATCACACACACCTTTTTTGGCTTATCTTTTTGCAAACAATAGTTGCAGAGAGGATATTCTCATCCAAATAACACAAAGCATGTTTGGGTGAAAAGTCAGAAAGATCCAGATGAATGGCCATCCATTAGGCAATTGAGGTCATGTTTGCACTTAAGTGTATAAGGATAAAATAAAATATCCATACAACATTTCCTCTAATGTCTTCCTCTGTAGAAGTAATGAGTTAGGAAGTCTGAGAGACTGTATTTCTAGGTTACAGCGTTCAAGCTAGGTAACTCTAAGTTTTCCTGTATTGCATTAAGAGGATATGCACACTGAAGATAGGACTTTGGGTTACATGATTCCAGATTCACACAGATTGAAGACAAGCATTGTTTCCTTGATGTTGTGGATGATGGACAATTTACAAGTCTAGAGGGAGGAGAAAGCTCTTCCCAGTCATACCGACCAGAAAACATCCATGCCTGCCTACTTTGGAATTTACATTTCCTGGGAGCCAGCAGACAGAACCAATGAGATGTGTGACCTTAACTTTTAAAAATCTGCATTTCTCAGATGCGGTAGCATGTACCTACCTGCAACCCAGCACTCAGGAGGATAATTGAGGGGGAACATGGGTTCTGGACTACAGATCAAGACCCTTTTTGAGAACAAAGACCAAAATAACAAAAATAGATCAACAAAATGTACCTGTCATATTTTAAAACTGAACTATCCAAGCAAGCTACACGGCATTTAGCTTAAAGCACCTGCATACAAAAGAACATTAAATTTGTTCATATTGACAACTGCAGATGAGAAATGAGTTCCAAACTGTTGTAAACGTGGGACAAGCCTCAAGCTCTTCGTGGAGAGTTTCTGTCTCCTGCCCAGCAACCTCACCTGTTTTATTATCCTCATTCCCTCTTCATCCAAGCATTCAAATGCTTCATATAGAAAGAGACAATGGCAATAATTAACAACCCAGCCTTTAAAATCCTATTTACACACAATAATTCAACACATATATGGGAGTAAGAACAATGTATTAAACCTTGTATACACTGGATGGTGAACAAATTTAGGAAAATTAGCCCATAATAAGCTGAGAAAAATCTTGAAATCATGCGGTTAAATATTTCACCTCTAATCTTGTTTCCACATCATAAAAACAGTGACAAGCATGAACAATCATCCATATAAGCAGCACAACAGCAGGAAGAGCTAAGCTGTTGATCTAATAACAGAGGATGGTTTAGAGAGACTTTGAATAGCGGACGGCACAAATAATTTCCTCAGCTAGCACTGAAAGGTAACAGAGGTGCTTTCTCACAAAAGTGTGCCATACGCTGTGTGAATGGGTGACATAACCCAAGTGGTGTGCGAGTACCTCCACTCAAACATTGAAGTAAGTGAATTTTGATGAGTTTTGTATGTATACTCTAATATGTGGAGCAACAAGCATGATTGGTAAACATACATACTTCAAATAAACCAAAACAGAAAACTCAAAGAAGTGAGGGGTTCAGCAGGATGGCTCAGTGGGCACAGGTGCTTGCTTCTCAGCCCTGACTTCCTGAGTACTCTCTTCAAGATACGCATACTGGTGAAGGATAGAGCCAGTTCCACAAAGATGTCCTCTGACCACCACACATGTACCATGGCGTGCCCCCCTCCACACACTGAAATATAATTTAAAATTAACATTAAATTAAATTTAAAAAATAAAACTAAACGAAGTGAATTAAGTTTGACAGCGGTGGAAAACAGGAAGCACAGATACACAGGGAAAGGAAAACTTTAACAACACAAAAAACTAAACCCTAATTTGTCAATGTTGACATTACGTGTAACTGTCAATCAAATCAAATCAATGTGAGATGGTTACAGTGTAAACCCACAAAAACATGGATCATTTATATTATGAGAAACAAATTCAAGTATCGTAACAGTTAACATTAAAATAGAGAAATATATGTTATGTGGACATTTATCTAAATCGCTCTTTAATGAATACATTATTAGTAAATAAAATCTAGTTTGGAGGAAAATTGGTTACCAGAGACAATGAGAGCATTGCATAAGTGATTAAATGGCCAAGACATACCGAAATCTAACAGTACCGAATATGCACATGCTTAATTGAAATATAAATATATGAGACAAGAAAAGAGGTTATTGAAAATGAAAAGGGAAAAAAAATCAACCCGTTTAACCAGAGTCTCAATCCCTCTCCTTTTAACAACCGAAACTTTATTTAAGAGGTTCAGAAAGACAACAAACAAACAAAAAACAAATCAAACAGCAAAATAATCACTATTAAAGCAGGGCTCCTTATTTTTTAAAATATTTTATGTATTATTTTTATTTTATGTATGTGATTGTATTGCCTGCATGTATATGTAAGAGCACCCTTATCTTGCAGTGGCCATGGAGGTCAGAAGAGGGCATCAGATCCCCTGGAACTGGAGTTATAGAGGATTGTTAGCTATCTTGTGGGTGCTGGGAATTGAACCTGGGTCCTCTGCAGGATTAATCAGTGGTCTTAACCACTGAGCTATCTCTCCAGCCCCCCAATGGGTCTCCTTATTCTTTAAAAAAAAATTTGCAAAGTTCATACATGAGCACTCTATTTACAAAGGTTCCACCTCTTCCTCCCTCCAACCCTTCTTCCATCCCCCCCAGCTCAATTTTGTGACATCTTTAATAATTATTATTGTTACAGATATATGATTGGTCAAAATGCAGAGAATAGGTGACCAGGGGGTGCTCAACCCTAGCTGATACATCCACAGTGCAAAACCTGTGCCTAAGACGCAGGGAGCACTGAGAAGAGGAGGCAGAGAGCTGGTGAGAGCCAGAGGACCAAGATGCCTGGGGCTGAGAGTCTTTCTGACATGACAGGGAAGCTACATCCATGAAATCTGAACAACATGAGTGCCTAAACAAGACCTACGAAATGTCACAGTGGACACGCCAAAGTAGATGTTAAAATTTCTCAAAGTCCCACCTGGATGAAGAGCTGTATCTATGGATGATGAGGGCAGATCAGCTTTCTACCCACTCATTTAAAATCCTTACTGGGTAAGTCTCACCAACCTCATGGTGATAGATTTCAAATGCACCATCTCCCCAACACTTGTCCATGTTGTACCACGCATTGGAACTTTATTTCTTTTATGACTTTTTTTTCTGTTGTTTGGACAGAGCATGTTTTGGTTATCCGGTCATTAAACAACAGCCCTTTGGTATTTTCTGTTTGACTCTTGGGAGTAATGCCACAGGCCTCTGGGTACACATACTGTGTGGACAGACCGTATCATCTCTATTAAGTATGTGTGTACATTCTGAATTAATAGGTTATACATACAGTATGTCTTACATATCTTCAAGATAGTAGCTTTTGTTTTGGTTTTGTTTTGCTTTATTTGGGAGAGTCTCAAGTAGCCCAGGCTGTTCTTAAATTCTCTATGCAACAAGAGCTGAACTTGAACTCCTGATCCTCCTAACTCTGCCTCCAGAATGCCAAAATTATGGTTATGTGCCTCCATGACTGAATATTTTTGGAAACTTCCAATCATTTTCTGGAGAGGGTGTACTATTTTACATAGATAACAGCAGTACACGAAGATTCAAATTTCTCAATGGTCTTGTGATTATCTGTTTTATTATATCCATTGGAGTGAGTATGATGTGGCT
>NW_008342543.1:1341494-1342668 GCF_000622305.1 Nannospalax galili
CAGGATTAATCAGTGGTCTTAACCACTGAGCTATCTCTCCAGCCCCCCAATGGGTCTCCTTATTCTTTAAAAAAAAATTTGCAAAGTTCATACATGAGCACTCTATTTACAAAGGTTCCACCTCTTCCTCCCTCCAACCCTTCTTCCATCCCCCCCAGCTCAATTTTGTGACATCTTTAATAATTATTATTGTTACAGATATATGATTGGTCAAAATGCAGAGAATAGGTGACCAGGGGGTGCTCAACCCTAGCTGATACATCCACAGTGCAAAACCTGTGCCTAAGACGCAGGGAGCACTGAGAAGAGGAGGCAGAGAGCTGGTGAGAGCCAGAGGACCAAGATGCCTGGGGCTGAGAGTCTTTCTGACATGACAGGGAAGCTACATCCATGAAATCTGAGCAACATGAGTGCCTAAACAAGACCTACGAAATGTCACAGTGGACATGCCAAAGTAGATGTTAAAATTTCTCAAAGTCCCACCTCTGGATGAAGAGCTGTATCTATGGATGATGAGGGCAGATCAGCTTTCTACCCACTCATTTAAAATCCTTACTGGGTAAGTCTCACCAACCTCATGGTGATAGATTTCAAATGCACCATCTCCCCAACACTTGTCCATGTTGTACCACGCATTGGAACTTTATTTCTTTTATGACTTTTTTTTCTGTTGTTTGGACAGAGCATGTTTTGGTTATCCGGTCATTAAACAACAGCCCTTTGGTATTTTCTGTTTGACTCTTGGGAGTAATGCCACAGGCCTCTGGGTACACATACTGTGTGGACAGACCGTATCATCTCTATTAAGTATGTGTGTACATTCTGAATTAATAGGTTATACATACAGTATGTCTTACATATCTTCAAGATAGTAGCTTTTGTTTTGGTTTTGTTTTGCTTTATTTGGGAGAGTCTCAAGTAGCCCAGGCTGTTCTTAAATTCTCTATGCAACAAGAGCTGAACTTGAACTCCTGATCCTCCTAACTCTGCCTCCAGAATGCCAAAATTATGGTTATGTGCCTCCATGACTGAATATTTTTGGAAACTTCCAATCATTTTCTGGAGAGGGTGTACTATTTTACATAGATAACAGCAGTACACGAAGATTCAAATTTCTCAATGGTCTTGTGATTATCTGTTTTATTATATCCATTGGAGTGAGTATGATGTGGCT
>NW_008342543.1:1342852-1346024 GCF_000622305.1 Nannospalax galili
TGTATCCAACATGGTCTGTGGGTCACATGTTTCCCAAGATAGCCATGAATGCTGCCCAACACAGTCAAACTCTCATTTAAAATATTATGAGAATTTAAAAAAATTTTATCATTTTTATTTTATTTGAATGAGTGTATTACTTGCATGTACATAGGTACACCCATGTTGTGCAATGCCTGTGAAGGTTAGAAGGAGTTGGAGTCCCTGGAACTGGAGATACAGACAGTTGTTGGCTGCTATGTGGGTGCTGGGGATTGAACCTGGGTTCTCTGAAAGAGCAGCCAGTGCTCTTAACCACTGAGCCATCCCTCTAGTCCCATATTATGAGAAATTTTGTTCAGTGTTTTACAACTTGATCATGTCATCCAAAACCATGAGCTTTGTAGATGACCACACCATACCAAAATGTCAAATGGTTGACCTGTTTAAGACAAAATCAAAGTGACCCAGGGAAAGCAGTTCCTCTTGATCTTTATGAGCCTGGGAATTTTCTCATTAAGAGACATCCATCCACCTGGCCTGAGCATAAATCTTCCTAATCCTCAGGCAACACCAGAAAAGACCATGGCCAAACCAAGAGGCAAAAGATAAACCAGACTGTGCCTTGACTCCCCCAGCCTTGTTCACCCTCCACACTCCCCGACCCCGTCTTTCCTTCCAGGATGGGCACTGGCCCATTTCTTCTCTTGGCACTCCAGACCTCTGGACAGCCCTCTTGGCCCAGACTCTCCACTGCTTCCTGACCCTTTGCACCCAGACCAACCCTATTCCTCCATCTAGTCCCTGGGAGCCCTTGGGGCCTGTTCCCTCTGACTCATCACCTTTGCATTTCTGGGCAGCACAGCCACCAGCATCCTGGGGCCAGCTTCTTTCCTGGGTAAGTTCAGCCACGCCCCAAGGCACCTTGACTCCCCCAGCCTCGTTCACCCTCCAAGCTCCCCCACCCATCTCTCCTCCTGGCATGGGCACTGGCCCATTTCTTCTCTTGGCACCGAAGACCTCTGGACTGCCCTCTTGGCCCAGACTCCCCACTGCTTCCTGACCTTTTGCACCCAGACCTACCAAGTTCCTAGACCTAGTCCCTGGGAGCCCTCAGGGCCTGTTCCTTCCCGCCCCCCTTGCCTTTGCATGCCTGAGACAGGCCCTGGTCCCAGACTAGCCCAACCCCCAACTTCCTCAGGCCAGCATCTTTCCTGGAGGGATCCAGACCTTCGGAGAAAGCCTGAGAGCATCTGATGCTCATCTGACTTGGGCCTCTGTGGGAACTCCTAAAGCAAGTATGAACATGATAAAAGAATTTAGTGAATTTAAAGAACATACAAAGAAATCAAAGAGCTGAAGGAAGATAGGGACAAACTTCTGAATGAATTCAGAAAAGAGTTAGAAATATTGAAGAATACTCAGGCTGAAATGAGGAAGGAAGTGAAACACTCAAGTCAATTAGAAACAACAAGAGAAAGCCTCACCAACAGGATGAATGAAATAGAAAACAGAGTATCAAGACTGGAAGACAAAGTGGACGAACTAGACCACTCAAGCAAAGATTATGAAAAATTTAAGACAGCACAATAATGGAATATGCAGGAATTGTGTGACACCATAAAAAGACCAAACTTAGCAATCATGGGCATAGAGGAAGGAGAAGAATCTCAGGATACTGGTATGGACCAGATCTTCAACAGGATTGTAGAAGAAAAGTTCCCAAAATTAGAGAAAGACACACCCATAAAAATACAAGAAGCATATAGAACACCAAACAGACAAGACCAGAAAAGAAACTCTCCACGGTACATCATACATAGTAAATACACTTAAACATACACAACAAAGAGAGAATACTGAAAGCTGCAAAAGAAAAACAGCAAGTCACATATAAAGGGAAACCCATCAGGATTACAGCTGAATTTTCAGTGCAAACTATGAAAGCCAGAAGAGCCTGGACTATACTCCAAGCTCTAAGTGACCACAGACGCCAACCCAGATTACTTTATCCAGCAAAAAATATCTGTTATAGTTGAGGGGAAAGAAAAATCTTCCATAAAATAAAAGGCTGAAAGAATTCATGTCCACAAAACTAGCCCTTCAGAGAGTTCTGGAAGCAATATGAAGACCTGAAGAAAAGAACTACTATACCCAAAGGGTAACAGAAAAAAACTTAATGAAGGTATAACTGTGGAAACGCACAGCTACACCAAGAATGTGAGCAGAAATCAAAACGACAGGAATCAGTACACATCTTTCATTAATAACTTTAAATATCAATGGACTGAGCTCCCAGTCAAAAGACACAGATTAGAATGGATTAACAAACAAAACCCATCTTTTTGTTATCTGCAAGAAACCCATCTCACTTCCAAGGACAGGTACTACCTTAAGGTGAAAGGATGGAAAAATACATATCAAGTGATTGGTACTAAGAAAAAAGCAGGAGCTGCAATTCTAATATCTGACACAATAGACTTCAAACTAAAACTAATCAGAAGAGATAAAGAGGGCCACTTCATTCTGATCAAAGGAACAATTGACCAAGAAGATATTACAATCATGAACACATGTGCACCAAATTCTGGTGCACCAACTTCATAAAAACACTACAGGACTTTAAGACTCAGATTAATACCATCTCATTAATAGTAGGGGACTTCAATACCCTATTGTCTCCATGAAATATGTCAACAAGACAGAGAATTAAGAAAGAGACATCTGAATTTAACAATACCATACATCAAATGGACCTAACAGACATGTACTGAATATTCCACTAAAGTAACAAAGAATATACTTTCAATCCGGTGCCCCATGGAACTTTCTCCAAAATCGACCACATACTGGGACACAAAACAAGCCTCAATAAATACAAAAAGATTGAAATAATTCCATGCATTCTACTCAGACCACAATGTACTAAAGCTTAAAATCAATACCAGAAGAAACCCTTGTAACTATAGGAACACATGGAGATTAAACAACACACTCCTGAATGATGAATGGGTCAAAGGAAAAATTAAGTAAGAAATAAAAGTGATTCTGGAATTAAATGAAAAGAACAATACAAAACACACACAAAAATCCTCTGGGACACATTAAAAGCAGTCCTTAGAGGGAAGTTTACAGCTCTAAGTGCCTACATTAAAAAATTAGAAAGAGCCCAAATAAATGACCTAACACTGCA
>NW_008342543.1:1346155-1347295 GCF_000622305.1 Nannospalax galili
GCAATCTAAGAGCTGGTTCTTTGAAAAGAGAAACAAAATTGACCGACCCCTAGTCCATTTAACCAAAAGAAAGAAAGAGCACCTCCAAATCAATAAAATCAGAGATGAAAGAGGAAACATTACCACAGACACCAAAAAGATCCAGAACATTGTAAGGGAATACTTTAAAAATCTATACACTACCAAATTTGAAAATCTGAAAGAAATGGACAGGTATCTAAAGGCATGGGAACTACCAAAACTAAAACAAGAAGAGATCAACAGCTTAAACAGACCCACAACACATAAGAAAATTGAAACAGTAATACAAAACCTCCCAACAACAACAAAAAAAAGCCAGGACCAGATGGATTTACAGCAGAATTCTACCAGACATTTAGAGAAAATTTATAATCCAATACTACTGAATTTATTCAAAAAGAAATGGAGGGAGAACTTCCAAATTCCTTCTATGAAGCCAGCATCACTCTAATACCAAAACTGGGTAAAGATACAACCAAAAAAGAAAACTATAGACCTATATGCTTAAGGAACATAGATACAGAAATTCTCAACAAAATACTTGGAAACCACATACAGACACACATCAAAAAGATCATCCACCATGATCAAGTCGGCTTTATTCCAGAAATGCAGGGATGGTTCAATATACATAAGTCAATAAACGCCATAAATCATATAAATGGACTCAAAGACAAGAACCGCATGGTCATCTCAATAGATGCCCAGAAGGCCTTTGAAAAAATTCAACATGCATTTATGTTCTAAGTCCTAGAGGGAATTGGACTGGAGGAAACATGCCTCAACATAATCAAAGCTATATATAACATACCCACAATCAACATTCTTTAAATGGAGAAAAACTGGAAGCATTCCCATTGAAAACAGGAACTAAACAAGGCTCTCTGCTATCTCCACTCCTTTTTACCATAGTGCTTGAAACTCGTGCAAGATAGTAAGAGAAGAGAAGGAAATTAAAGAAGTAATCATTGGAAAAGAAGACATCAAATTAGCTCCCTTCTCCAGATGATGTAGTATCTCACACATGCCAGAAATTCCACCTCGGACCTCCTAGAAGCGATCGACAGTTTCAGTAAAGGGGACGGTTACAAAATAACCTACAAAAGTCTATAGCCTTTC
>NW_008342543.1:1347977-1349132 GCF_000622305.1 Nannospalax galili
CAGGATGGGAGAAAATCTTCACCAGCGACACATCTGACAGAGGTTTAATATCCAGAATATATAACGAACTCAAAAAACAGAGAATCAAGACAAGTAACCCAATTAAAAGATGGGCTAAGGAGCTGAACAGAGAGTTCTCAAAAGAAGAAGTAAAGATGGCTATGAAACATCTTAAAATATGTTCAACATCACTAATAATTAGGGAACTGCAAATTGAAACCACTTTAAGATTTCATCTCACCCCAGTCAGACTGGCTAAGATCAAGAGAACAAATGATACCAAATGCTAGAGAGGATGTGGGTAAAGGGGAACACTCATCCACTGCTGGTGGGGCTGCAAACTGGTTCAACCCCTATGGAAAGCAGTGTGGAAATCTTTTATAAAATCTAAAAATGAACCTACCATTTAACCTGGTTATACCACTCCTTGGCATATATCCAAGGGACTCCTCCTATTTCAGAGACACTTCTACATCTATGTTTGTTGCTGCTCTTTTCACAATAGCTAAGAGATGGAAGCAATCTTAGTGTCCCTCAACTGATGAGTGGATAATGAAAATTAAACAATGGCGTTCTACTCAGCAGTAAAGAAAGATGAAATTATGAAATTTTCAGGTAAATGGATGGAACTAGAAACTGTTATACTAAGTGAAATAGCACAGACTGAGAAAAACAAATGACTTATGTTCTCCCTCGTATGTGAATTCTAGAACCAAACCCTGATAAGTGAGTATGTATCCAGACATAACTACAGGAACCAGGATAATGGAAAGGAACCAGGGAGGTAAAGGAAAAGAAAGAACCTGAAAGAGAAGAACAGTAGTAAAAAGGCATTAAAAAGGGAGATATGGATAAAAATAGTGTTATTTTATGGGAGGGGGGAGGGAGGGTTATACAAGGAACCTAGGGGATAAAGGGAAAGAAGGAGCTCAAGAGAGGTAGGACCGTAGGAGAAGGATATTATTAAGGGAGAAAGCGGAAAAATGGACGTATTTTAAATGGGAAAACCATGGTGGAAGGGTTAGACAATGTGAGAGATAAATAATGTCTAGTTAGTTTTGAAAAAACTGAGGGAACCATATTAGTCCAGAAACCTACTGACAAATTATACATACAACTAGTTCAAGAATATAATATATGTCTAGGCAAGGTTTA
>NW_008342543.1:1349155-1391291 GCF_000622305.1 Nannospalax galili
AATTAAAAGTACCAGACTGGTGGAACTAACCTTATTGGATGTTTAACAGCCATAGTTTGAGGCCTATACTAATGTGGTCAGAGGGACTTAAAGGACAGTTTTGCCCCTTGCCCTCCAAGGTCGACTAAATTCCAGAGGACTATGGAACATCTCTCAAAATGTCCTGTAACTGTGGTGAGTCACCTGTCCTCTTGTTCAGGGAGGACATGGAGACCCCACAAGATGGACTTGAACCAGTGTCCAGTCTACAAAGAGGAGGGTCAACTCAGAGGAAATATCTCATTCATGCTTCCAAGTGAAGCCAAACATGGTTGAGCAGGATCTTTGACTTATCTTCAAATAGATGGAACTGGTAAAAGAAAGGAGCCAGGGGCTCCTCCCAAGCCCCTGTGACTGCTGAGGAACAGATCCTCAAATGACCATAAGAGTAAAAATAAATTGATTTATCTGGGCCAACACTCAAAACGAAAGTCTAACCAAAGATTAAAGTGATCAGTATAATTTTTTAAAAGTCCATGAGTCTAGCTGAAGGCTACTTAACAAGAAACAATGCCAGAGAGGGGAGACCTTCCTTTGAGTTGTTGGCCAGGGTGACCCAAGAGACTTCTAGACAATAACCCAGCATAGAACTGGGAAAATGAACAGCAGACCCTGAACTTATCTAAATGAATATTGACAACTGATTACTGCTAGATGAGGAAGTTCTGATCTTCCTAAAATGAAGAACTCTACAAAGGCTGACTTGACTCAGCAGATGGACTAGCACTGGAGAATGGCTGGGGCCACTGATAATACAGTGGACAGTAACAGGGATGACAGAGTATATGGGCTCCAGTTGTGGGGGTGAAGGCTATAGGAGAGTGCCATTTGGGATGTGGGTATAAAGATGAATAAGATTGTTTGGGATATTCTGTATAAAACCAAAAAATTCAATAAATAAAAAAATGAAAAAAGGTAAACCAAAACCAAAATTATGTGTCAAATCTTTTAAAATTAAACTGTACCATGAAAGTAAAACCTGCCTGTTGAATCTAAACATGATCACTGCCAACAACAAGCAAGCATTCAAAATCACAAATGAGAAATTCGCTTACGTCATTCGAGAACTTGCAGTTTAGGTCAATGCATAGCCTCTCTTCTCAGGTCTTACCTCCTTCATATAAAAACCCAGAAATAAGATACATATAAGGAGAGAGAGAGAGAGAGAGAGAGAGAGAGAGAGAGAGATCACTAAGTAAAACCATTCTTTTTCTTCCACTGAGGGCAATGACTTAGGGAAAATCTTCCATCCTTCTCTTGCAAAAGCAGACAGTATTGAAGTTCTAGAAGACATGGTTGGTGATACTGAGCATGGAGATTAACCTTTAATTTTTCCCTTCCAGGAGCAGACTATGCTGCTGTTCCCTTGCTGGGATGACACAGGCAACTAGGACACTCATTTTCAGTTCTCCACCCAGCGGAAGCTGATCATGCTTACGTTCCCTGCAGGGGTGTTATCATGGCACAGAGGGAAGTCTCATTTCAGCTCCAATCTGGAACTATAAGACATAATGACGCAGTATGAGAAAGAAGTGATCAGAAACATTTATACACAATTTATACACACACATGCACACACACACACATACACACACACACAGTTTTAGTGAATAACAATATGGAGAGACCCCTATAGTCCTCCATCTTCAAAGAGATTAACAGAAGCCTACTCAGAAGGCTACTCCTCTTCCACCCCCATCTATAGTGTCACTTACATCCAGAGGGGAGCTGTGCTCCCTGCTTGTCTTTCAGCCAAGCATATGACACAGTCTTCTGCTTCTCTTCACCCCCTGTCTCAGGCCCTGTAGAAATCTGAGCTTCCATGCTCAAGCAGAGGCAGGGAGGCAGTGCTAGTTGAAGTGAATGAAGAGTGTGTGGAGAGGGAGCCAAGTGTCTGCCCCACTGAGGGCTGTGAGCAAGGATCATTCAACAAACCAGTTTTGACAGGGAAGTGCTGTTGGGTCCCTGATAAAAGAGAAATGGAGAAAAGCTAAGATTAACGAAATCTATTCGAGGAAAAAAAAAAAAAAAAAAAGAGTCCAGAACTGAATAGTATCTGAGATAAGACATGGTCCAGAAAATCCACACCTAACATATATGGAAGCAAACTGATTGGAGTCAGCATTAGCCTTATATAGACATGACTTGATCAGTGACTGACTGAAGTTTCCTATGGTCCTCTTTAGCTTGCTAGCTGCTTGGTTACAAGAGCAGGTTTTTCTACAACAAGCTAGGCTATAGTTCACTCTGTATAAGTTAGCTTTGAGTCAATTTATCATCAAAGTATAGGAGCCAAGTGAGGGCAACTTTTTTTCAATGTAACCATTTAAATAGGAATTTTAGCATTTACCTATCCCTCACGCCACACATTAACTTGACAAATACCTGCTACAAAAGACTTAATGAGGTATACAGTGCCTCACAATGTAATATCTAAACTGTAAAAAAAAAACAGTAAAGTGTATCCTTTATACAAGAATTAGGGAAACTACATCTTAAATGAGAAAAGTTCAAAGGAAGAAATAGGGACCTAAATCTGACACTGGCATTATATAATGAATATTTCAAAGCAGGTATCAGAAAAGTAATTAAACATATAATTCCAAAATCTTTTGAAATAACTAAAAATGAAAAATCTCCATGAAGAAACTGAATTTTTTACAAATAGTGAAATAGAAATTATAAGATGGATAATTATGTAAAGAAGATAACAGCTTGTAGAATGGGCTTTGCAGTAGGTGGAGATGGCAAGATAGGACAAGTGAGCTTGAGCACAGATCAATAGGTCCTACACACTTTGAACAATGCAGAGAAAATAATCTGGTAAGTCTATTGAACAGAGTCCCAGAGACCCATGGAGCAGTGATGAGGGCTATCATGTGTATTATTGAAGTGTCACGTGAAGAGAGCGAGCAGAACTGAGAAATTATTTAGTAAACAATGGATTCACACTTTACAAACTTGGCAAAGATGCAAAGCTAAAGATTCAAAAAGCTGGGAAAACAGGATAAAAACAAAGTAATCCATGCCACTGTACATCATAATTAAACTTCTGAATACTAAAATAAAGAGAAATACTGAAATCGGCCAGACGGAAACAATGCACTTAGAGGGAAACTCAGTGTCAGATAGCAACTGTATTTGCTTCTTTTTCTGTTGCTATGGCACAACATGTGTCAAAAACAACTTAAGGAAGGAAGGATTTATTTTGTCTCACAGTTCAGGGGTACAGTGTGTCATGGAGGGAAGTCATGGAAGCAGGAGCTTGAGGTGTCTGGTCACATGGCATCTGCCATCAGGAAGCAGATTGTCAACAACAACAGTGTTCAGCTGGCTTCTTCAGTCCAGGCTCTCTGGGGCAGTGCCCCCCACATTCATCATGAATATTTCCACCTCGGTTAACTTAGTCTCTACAATCTTTCGCAGACCTGCCCAGAGGCTGGTCTTCTAGGTGATTCTAGATCCCATCAAGTTGAAAAGTCAATATTAACCATCACAACATAATTCTAAACTAAGTTATGATCTCTCAAATGTGAATTCTATAAGCCAGTGACTAAAGAGAAATAAAGACATTTTCAGATGAATATAAACTAAGAGAAGATGTTCTACCAAGCACACCTTAAAGACATAATCTACACGAAGAGGAAATGGTGAAGAGAAAAATTTCCAGCTTCAGAAAGAACATAAGAATAAATAGACATCCACGTAATCAGCTGGGATAGCTAATCTTGGTCAAATCACCTTGACACCCTTGGGAAGAAGGGACCTCAGTTGAGAAATTTCTTCCGTCAGGTTGACCTGTGGACACGTCTATGTAGAATTTTCTTGATTGCTAATTGACGTAAGAAAGCCCAGCTCACTGTGAGCAGTGCTACCCCCGGGCAGGTGGGCCTGGACTCAGTAAGAAAGGTTGCTGAGTCAGCCAGTAAGCAGCATTCCTCAATGAATCTCCGCTTCAGCTCAGACCTTGAGGCTCCTGACTTAAGGTCCAGCCTTGCTTTCCCTCCATGAGGGACCCTAAAATATAATTCAAGTTAGAACACAAAAATGGTACTATGAGAGGGGTGTTGCTGTTAGGGACCTAACCATGCAGCTCTTAGACGTTTGATTGTTCGGGGGGAGGAAGGTGACAGATTCCAGATGGTTTGACTTAAAAAGTCATTGAATGCTCAAAGTTTAAGGAACTGCTGTGTAATGTAGAAGATGATGCCGAACAGAAGCAGGTGATGGAGCCTGGCTTATGAAGTTTCAGAAGGAAGTTTGAGAGTCCCTTGGACTCTATCAGGGCCAAGCCTGTGATATTTTGAATTAAGAATCTGTGGTTTACAGTCAGCTTCAAATGAAGAATCAGCTGTGGTTAACAAGAAACTAGCACCATGAAACTTTTGCTCTAGTGGAATATTAAAACACGCTGGTCAGCAGGGGCTGAAGGAAACCATTTCTACCCTAAGCTTTAGTCAGTGTTTATCACAGCAACAGAGAACAAACTAGAACTTTAGTCATGCTTCATTGAATGCAATGTTTATTGTAGCCAGTGAAAAGTCTTAAAATAATTTTATTTTTAAAGTGGGGATACTAAAGCTCCCTTAATGAATGTTTTCTATACTCAAAATATTTGAAGCGTGCTGGGCATGGGGGTGTATGCCTTTACCCAGAACTTGGGACAAGTCAGGCAGATACCTGTAAGCTTGAGGCTATCAGATAACCATTTCTACATAACAAGTTCCAGGCCAATCAGAGCTACATAGTGAGTGAGAACCTGTGTCATTTTTTTTAGATTCTACCTTATCAATAACCAGAAATAAGTACCTGTGATAACCGTGGTGGTTTGAATGAGAATGTGCCCCAGAGGCTCCAAGTATTCAGACGTTTTGTCCCCAGTTGGCCCCAGGTTTTTGGAGATCTTAGAAGGTATGGCCTTGCTGAAGGAAACGTTACAAGGGGTTGGGCTTAGAGAGTTCTTAAGCTTTGTGGGATCTCCAGTTTCTCTCTCCTTCCTGTGCCTGCGTGATAATGTGAGCGTCCTCCTCTTTCTGCTCCGTGTCATCGCTTACCATCAAGCCTTCCCACCATGAAGACTCTAATCCCTCTGGAACCTGGAACCAAAAGCTAAATGAGCTCTTCCTTCTATAAGATCCCTTGGTCCTGGTATTTTATTACAGCAACAGAATGCAGCTACTATGTTAGGTAACATGTTAACTCGCTCATGTAGCATAACCATTTCGTTATGTATATGTGCATCATGTTGTATTAAAATATGCCAATTTACTATTATGAAATAGGCAACATTTAAAATTTTTTAAGTTTAGGAGAAAGAGAAAGCAAGTAGGCAGGAAGAAAGGAAGTTAGAAGGAAAAGAGAGCAGGAATAAGAAAGTAAGAAACAGTGGGCGTGGCGTCACACATCGTTAATGCCAGCACTGCAGGGGCAGAGGCAAGTGGATCTCTGTGTGACTGAGGCCAACCCGGTCTACACAGCAAATTCCATTCCAGCTGTGGCTATAGGGAGACCTTGTCTCAAAAATGAAAGAAAGAAGGAAAGAAAGAGAAAGAGAGAGAGAGAAGGAGGAAGGAAGGAGGGAGGGAGGGAGAGAGGGAGAGAGGGAGGGAGAAAGAAAGGAAGGAAGGAAGGAAGGAAGTAAGGAAGGAAGGAAGGAAGGAAGGAAAGAAGGAGGAAGGAAGGAAGGAGGAAGGAGAGAGGGAGGGAGGGGGAGGGAGGAAGGAAGGAAGGGAGGAGGGAAGGAAGGAAGGGACGAGGGATGGAGGGAGGGAGGGAGGGGGGAGGGAGACAGGAACGTAGGAACGTAGAGGAGAAAGGCAGAAAAGATTTGAGGTGAAGTTGGAAGACGATGGCTTAGTTAAGAAAAATAGAAAAAGGGCAGGATGAGAGGATTATATAGAAGCAGATAAGAGAGGACAGAGGACGGAGGACTCAGTGAGACACTTCTTATCCATCTCAGCAGGCTCACGTTCCTGAAAACCATGACTATGGTTTGAACAGACACTTGGATGCTTCTGAGAATGAAAAGGGTTAGGGCAAGACACAGCTTACGCCTGTTTTGTAATGAAGGAAATGGGACTCAGGACTCTGCTCTTCACACAGTATTTCATGGACTCTTCAGAGTCAAAGCTCTTGCTTTAAGCACCATTCTTTTCCCCCACCTTTCTTTCTGCCTCATTCACAATAAAATTATGAGCCGATTTTCCTGAAACCAAATCTCCTACGTAATTAATAGGAGAAAGATAAAACAATAACAACCTTGCAGTGGGGAAATAAAAACAGAATCAAGACTGACACGGCAGAAGAGGAGCACAAAAGGAGCCGTGATTTGATAACCACAAGAAAAGCTCTGCATGATGAGGAATGCATAAACTGAAAAACAGGGGACACCTAGAGACCAAGCAAGCAGATGGATTCATTAAACAATGTTTGCGCCTCATGAAAAAGATGCTAATTTCAATATTTTCACTCAAGATGTGGAAAGAGAGCTGACTGTTAAGAGTCTGCCCCATGTGAGTGAGGCCATTTCTTCCTAAATACCACTGATACAGATTATCATCACCAGTGGGAAATTAGGGTACTGTGAGAGCCACCCTAGTGCTGGCTGTGAAATGTGCTGTCTGTCCAACTGGCCTCTTCATACCTGGGAAACTGAAAGTGCTGATGTTGAATACTAGAGGTAGGAGTTCAATCCTTAATCCAGTTCCTGGGAATTTAACCTCATTTAAAATGAGGTCTTGCAGAAAAAAATATAGAAATAACCAACATGGACATGTAAAGGAATTAATTCTAGATATAAGATGGACACTCAGTGAAATAGAGTTGTCTTTCTAAAATAAATGGGAGTGATAATTAAGACTTTAAAGCAGGCGAAGATGGAAGCAGGCATTTAAGTTATTTAGCCTGAAGCCAATGTAGCAACTGAAATCTATGAGAGAAACACCAGTTTACCTTGATGTTGGCTTTCTGGCTTGCACAACTACCTGATAATAAATGACTGATGTCTAAGACACCAGGTAGATGGATAATCAGTGTGTCAAATGTAAAGAAATTCAACCAACCATGACAAAATTATGCATATAAATTCAGTAGCTCCAAATTAACATCATCATTTTCATAATTCATGAAAACAAAAATAGAAATAAATATAAAGCTGAGAAAAAAATGAGTAACTGCTCGATACATTGAATTTTGTCTCATCTAATGATGTATTAAAACAAAATACATGGGGTGGGGAGGTGGTTTATTTGGCAAAGTGCTCGCCACACAACCATGAGTATTTAAGTTCCATCGTCCATTAGCCAAGAAGAAAAAAGTTTTTCTTGGCAACGCGTACCTGTTATCCCGGCACTGGGAAGGCAGAGATGGGAGGAAACCCAGGGCTTTCCGGCCAGCCAATCTAGCCAAATTTATGAAGTCTAGGCTCGGTGAGATCCTATCTCAAGTGATAAGGCATAGAGTGATCGCGGAAGACATCTGACATCGTGATCTCTGACTTTGATGCCTATATGCGCACAAATAGGTAAATACACATATAAATATATACTATCCACGACTTGGATTTACTTCAGATAGTTCAGATTTGGATTAGAGGGTGAAAGTGCCTATAGTCAAGCCAGGTAGCCTGAGTTTCAGCCCTAAGGTCGAAATGGTAAAAGGAATATTAAAATGTGACTTTAGGCACAGCTACTAACCCTGTTCCAAGAGGAGAGGTGAGATTCAGGAGAACTATTTCATATGCCAAGTCTTAAAATCCTCATGACAAAGTTGGTTTACATGAACAAGCCTAATAATTCTTAATTATATATATATAATATATATATATATATATGGTATCAAATATTTAAGAGATTTGTGTTACCAGTTGGCTTTTCTGGGCAGGATGAACGGAATGTTGAAAGCAGAGTATTTGAGAAAGTAGAAAATGGGGGCTCTGCTCCATCTGCAAGATTGTAAACTCTGCTTTCTGAGCTTATGGGACACAGGGAAATGGGGCTGAGGATGAGAAGTGGAAGGTGCCTGTAATGAGGAGCACACAGATCGTATTACTCAGCCGATCTCTAGGGACATGAGAAAATTTGTATTAGTCAGTGGAGGGACCAGACCAGAGTCCCCACCTTACGCATTCTGACTGTCGAGATAAGCTAAGATGTTCTCTACAGGAAACCCATGAGGGGACAATCTATTAACTTTAAAGAATGTGATAAAGTGAGGTGCATTAACTTCTGGAATTGAGATTTGTATATTCTTAGTCATATTACTATGTGCAAGTTGTTTTGTTGGTTTTTTAAAAATCTTATTCAGCTTTTGTTCATTTCACATAATAGTTCTTAATCAAATTTTGGCCCGCCTCCCCCATCCATGTCCCCCTCCATTGGACCTCATGTATTCTGTCATGTGTGTTAGGTTCTAGCCAGTCAAGCATTTGTACCCAAATGTCCTTCAGTGCAAATTCATCCACTGGTGTCTAGTCAGCCTATCTAGAGATTGTAAGTAACGTCTACTCTCCCTCACCCAGCAGTAATCAGTCTCAGTTCCCAGGTTAGGGCCGGCCCACTGCCCACTTCCCTTGTTCCACTCTGGGCTCTTGTCTGATTGAGCTGACACGGGTCCTGTGCTCGAAGTCACTATTGCCACAAGTTCACATGGGTAAGCTTCCAGTGGCCTGAAAGCCTCTGCTTCCCTACGTTCACAAATCAACCCTGATTCTGACAATCTTTCCAACCCCCTCTTCTGCAGTGGTCCCTGAACTCTTGGTGGGTGAGATTTAATATTGGAGTCCGGGGACACACAACTCTGCAGCCTATTATTCTCTCAAACTTGATCAGTTGTGGCCTTCTGTGAGCATCACACTCTGTTATATAAGGAAGCTTCACTGGTGAGAGTTGAGGGATGCACTAGTTTTCTCTCTACTCCCCATTCCACTGTGAGCCTCAGATGTAGAGGTTCAACTATAGCTATGTCACCAAGGACTGGGCGTCTCTCAGATGTATATTTTCTGTGTCTGACCAGTCGTAGGATTCTGCAACAGCCTCAGTTTGATGCAAAAAGAAGCTCTGATGAGTGGTATACAGTGTACAGGTCTTAAATATGAGGACCCATATTTAGCATATAGTAAGAAATTACATTTGTCTAGGGATGTGACACACACAGACATAGGTTTTATTCTAGGACCTGTGACCTCTCCAATAATGTGTAATTGGCTATGTTGACAGCACCACACATGAGTTGTCTCCCAATGAGAGGGCTTTAAGTCCGATTAGACGGTTGTTGTTTATCCCTAAGCTAAATGTGCCACTATTACGCCAGTAGAGCTAGTTTGTTGTGCTGGCCGTTATGGCTATTGGACTTTAGGGTTAGGCTGCGTTGGGATTTTCTCCCTTAGAAACTTGCCTAATGTCCTCCAGAACTTATGAGAGCTCGTCTTCAGGTAGAAGGCTTCCAGGTCAGTTCCTGCTCTATTTCTCCAAATCCTGTGTCCAAAGTATGTCCTGTCTTCAGCAGTAGGTCTTATCTTCCAGTTCTCGGAGATGACCAAGAGCTTAGGCAACAGCCTGTGTTACGTTGTGAGTCTTTTGGACTACTCTGACCCATCACTCGAAGGGAGGGCTCTCCTCTCTGGCACTGCGTTCCTTGCCATAAAAGCCCCAAGTGTACATACACAGTAATGTTCAGACACCACCTAAACTTGTTTTGTTTTAAATCAAGTTCAGGTGGATTGTAGGGAAAACAATACCAGAGATGACTGAGGAGTCAGTTTCATATTCTTGAGAAATCCAGGCATGAAGCCTAGCACAAGACCTGTCTGGAAGAGCAGACCTCAGTGATGGTTCTCTGTATGTATTTCTTTACATTGAAGCCTCTGTGGTACTATGGCACCACTTTGTCCAAGGCTGCACGACTACAGACTGTCAAACCGTTGCTCTAAGTTCAGCCCTATTGATCAAAACTTCCTCTGTTCATCCACGCAAAGTTGTTAGTACTTATTGTTATTCACCAGACATCACAAACCAGGATGCAATTAGCAAAATTATATGCTAGATGATGCTGTGAGGGTTTCCCAAGAAGCACACATACATTATGTGATACTCTATGAGGGGGTTTGAATGAGTTCTCCATAGGCTCCAATATTTGAGTACTTGGTCCCAGTTAGCAGATAGTGCTATTCACAGAGTTCTAGAAGGTCTGGCCTTGCTGGAAAAAGCACATCACTGAGGGCTATCTCTGTTGGTATAGCAGTGGCAGTTTTATCTTTTGGGAAATCAATAGCTGTCTAATTGGAATTAGGCCTTCTCAATGGGAGAAAACATGCGGTACTGTAGACATAGCTGAATACACATGGCTAGAGGTCATAAATCCCAAAGAAAACCTACTTTTGCCACATCCCTAGACCAATTATTTCTTACTTTATTCTGAATATGCACCCTCATACAGGCAAGTGTACATTTTACCCCCCATCAAAGAAGCTGCTTCTTCTTTTTCAACAGATGGAGTCTGTTTCAGAGTTCCAGAACAGATCAAACACAGAGAATAAGTGTCTGTGAGACGCTTAGCCCTAAGTGACACATCTTCGATGCAGCTTCTGTACACAGGATGGATGCATCCTTCAGCTCTCACCAGAGCAGGTACCTGATGCAGCAGATGGCGATTAACACAGAACCCTACAATCGGCCAATTGCAAAGAATAAGAGACCACAGAGCACTTATCCCTGATTAGGACACCTATTTCAAACCTCCGCCCTCCAAGGCTCAGGGGTCAATGCAGAAGAGGAGGCAGAAAGAACGTACGAGCCAGAGGAGGTGCCAGAGCCACACGGAAACAGAGTATTTCAGCTGATCATGTATTCATATGAGTTCACAGCAATGGTAACAGCATGTACAAGTCCTATGCAAGCTCAAACCAGACAAAATTCCAGCCTAGACATGGGAAAGCAAGTAAATAACTAAACCTGACCTAAGGGACTTTTGAAAATTGATGGCTTCTGGAAGGAAAAAAATGCCTTATTATAGGGATGGGACTTTTGGTGAGCTCAGTGGGTAGACCCACACTGAAGAACATTTGGGGACACAAATCAGAATACATATACATACATACATACATATATATATGTATGTATGTATATTTGAGCCAAGGACAGGTGAAGTTGGGGGGGTGAATCTAAATGTCATCAAATTAAATTGTATAAATAAAAAAATTATATAAAAATAAATAAAACTGGGAGGCAGAGGCAGGTGGATCTCTGTGAGTTCGAGGCCAGCCTGTTCTGTGTAGTGAGTTCCAGGCCAAAATACATAAATACATAAATAAATAAATAAATAAATAAATAAATAATAAAAATAAATAAATAAATAAATAAATGCCATTTATAACAGAGTCTTCCAGGCCTCTGGAAACTTGCTCACGTGAACCTGCAGCAATGTTGAGAGCACACACAAAACTGGTGCACACTCAGCCAAAACCCAGCACAGAACTAGGGAAATGGGCAACAGGCCACAGTCTTATTCAAGTAACTATTGGCAACTGATTACTGCTGGGTGAGGGAGCATTGATTTTCTTTAAGAGAGTGACTGTACATAAGCTAACTAGACTCTGGTGGATGAACTTGCACTGAAGGATATCTGGGTACACAAATTTGACTCAGTAGGCCTTAACATACATGAGAGAATGCATGAAATCCAGTGGGGAGACAGGGTCTAACTATGGTTAAGATGTATTTTATGAAATGCACAAAAATTCAATAAAAATACACATTAATAAAAAATAGAAATAAAAAATAAAGAATTTTAAGACTCTAAAGACCAGGGCTGATGAGAGAGCTCAGGAGGTAAAGGTGCTTGCTGCCTGGCCTATTAATCTGAACTCTGTTCCCTGGGCCCCACATGGTAGACGGAGAGAAGCAGTTCTCATAAGCTGTTCCCTGTGCATCCCACACAAACACACCATGACACACAGAAGAAGAAAATGAATGTAATAAAATCATTTCTAAAACTCTAGAACAAGCAGAATTAGAGCACACTAAGAATGGATTTGAAACAAAGTTCCTCTGGCTTTACAAGCTTTTATTTTACAAATATGACACCTATGACTCCTCCATGAAGAGCCACCCCCCACTGTAGGGTGATAGGTGTGTAAAGACATACTTAAAGAACTGTGTGCTGCATGCTGCTGGTGTGATGTATAATGTGCTTACTAGGACCCACTAACTGCACACCTGTGATATTGAACACACACACACACACACACACACACACACACACACACACACACACACACACACACACACACACACACACACACACACACACACATACTTACTTTAGAGTTAGAAGCCAGAAATTAGAAGTCAGATCCATATTCTTTACCTTCAAAACTCACGATTCTGAGTCTTTAAAGAAGAAATAAGTCAAGGATTCTCTGCATCACAGTTTCTGGGCCATGTGGTTCTCAACGTGACATCTTTTTACTTAAGCTGCCTTCTCTCTATGCAATCAACACCAAGGGGTTTGTGCAAGAAAGGCTTCCTGGCAGAGTCTCCCCTGAGGGAGTGTCATAGCACATCCTGAGCAGTGGTGGTGACAGGCATGGAGCGTCTCCCAACACCCACAGGACGCTGTAACAATCCTCCTGCCCGCTCTCCTCCATTCTGTGGAGAAAACATAGGCTATGTCTCCTTGATTCTTTGAGTAGTTTTCAAAGACCCTTTCCCACTTCCTGTCTAGTTCCATTTAAAGAGAGGAAGAGAACTGTGCATCTTGACCTCAACCGCAGCTCAGCAGGAGAATCCA
Organism: Nannospalax galili; assembly: GCF_000622305.1. Lineage (NCBI taxonomy): Eukaryota > Metazoa > Chordata > Mammalia > Rodentia > Spalacidae > Nannospalax > Nannospalax galili. The sequence goes on from NW_008342543.1 coordinate 1,361,981, forward strand.
TGTTTTCAGGACTTATTCATACTGCTTTTGGTGTCTCAACAGTATGTCATGAGCATGTGAGAACCAACACAAGGGAGCGTTTGGTGACGTTTGTCAGGAGATAATTGTAAAAACTATTTTATTGATTCTTTGAGAATGTCACACAATTTGGATCATATGTAGACTCCTCTTCCACCTCCACGTCCACCCTACTACCTCCCAACTTCATGTTCTCTATTATTATTATTATTCAAAGCCTATTGAATCTAATTTATGTTCGCCAAATGCTCTTGGGTGTTGGCCTATCCTCTGGAGCCTCGTCAACCTACTGAAGGTCACATCCTTAACATGCAGAGAGCAGAGACTGTGGAGTACTCCGCTCTAAATCAGAGACCTATATCACATCCTCTCCTCCAACACTTGTTTAAGAAGGGGATGGGAAGATTGTGGAGCCAGAGGTGGTGGATGAATAAGCCCTAAATCAGAGACCTATATCACATCCTCTCCTCCAACACTCAGGGATCATTGTTTAAGAAGGGGATGGGAAGATTGTGGAGCCAGAGGTGGTGGATGAATACAAGGAAATCTTTTCTTCTGGATACAGCACACACGAAGCCACTGTACTTGTGACAGCATAAACAAGACCTACAAGCCCATGTCAGACAAGAACATACTTTTGAGATGAAAGCAACAGCACTGACAGTGTTCATCTCGCTTCACTCGGAGCACAGTGGTCTGTTTTGAAGCATCCAGAATATTCATGGAATCCCTTCTCAATCAGTCTACTTTCAGAATATATAATGTCCAGCTGCCATTTTAAGTTCATTACAGAATAAATGAGTTAAGTAAACAGATGAACTGTTGGAGCATCAGAAAGAACGTCTAGTGGACTGGGCTTCCAGGAATAAACCGCCAACTTCGCTTTCTATGTGCAGTGCTCCCAGGAAACTCTCCCTAGGTAACTCTTCTGTGTAGAGAATCAGAAAACTTCAGAATCAGGCTGTTGGTAAGTCTAGGAAGCCAGCCACAACCACGAATTCCAGAACTAGATAATTACCAGGATTAGATAGGCAGGGCCTCTGCCTGACCTTAGCTCAGAAGCACTTCACTGAAATGGTCTCAGGCATGTTTAGGAGGCCAGTAACAAACACCACTTTGGAATATAAGAAATTTTTCTTTTTCTGTCCACTGTGAAGAAAAATGTACACAAAGAGGAGAAAATAGAAGCCAGCAGATCCAATCTGTAGTGCTCACAATAAAGTTTTTCTTCTTTCTTTCTATAATTCTTGTTTAAGATGAGCTGAGAATGCACCATTTCCAACTGTCTCTCTTCAGTCCTCTGTACACCCTATTATGCAGGACTTAAAACAGGGAATCATACATACCGAATACAGAAACAAACTCACCCATCTCTCAAGGGGCTAATCTTTGAAAGCATCAAAGGCATGTGATGATTTACACAAGCCACTAGCAAAACCTGATAGCCACAGTGGGATGTGAGAGAAACAGAGCAACGGTGATGCAGCCAGCCTCTGCACTCTCTCCATATGGAAATACACGCAGTTTGCGCTGGTCTCATCCCAGACACCTTCTGAGAAGCAAGAGGAGGCGGATGTTTTGAAACAGATGTTATCCAACATCCACAGCTCCCATGTCAGGTTGAGCAGGCTCCAAGATGATCATTATGCATGAGATTTAATTATACTTAGAAAGCACAAACTTTTAGAACTTCTCCCCAATCTCATATGTTGATTATATTTTTCAAAAGCACACCAGCATCTTCTAGTCATTCAGTTTGATTTCCCCTCCTGTGAAATAGTACAACATGCTTCCCACTGACACCAGATCTTTGTACCTGAAACACTGTAGCTCATACACAGTCATGTCTAGACTTCTCTGTGTTTCTTCACAGAATCAGTGTTCAGGGAGCCTAAGCTAGTAGGTAGGGTGCATAGAACAAAGTCTAGGAAGAAAATTGACGACTTAGTATTGAAGAATCAGAGCAATTAGTAGATTCAAGGTCATGTCAGAGGAAATTTTACTGACACATACATTGATCATAATCTCTATCATCCTTCTTGCTAGTGGATAAACTTTGCTCACAGTCCTCATGTTGTCCAGGGTCTAATTTACTGTATAAACCAGAACGCACATTAACTACTCTTATCTTATCTCCGAGAAATGGGGATGCCAACAGTTAGAGTAAGTCCCATGAAAACTCAGGCAGACAAAATCCCAGCATAGAAATGGGGAAATTAACAGCAAACCCCAATCTTACCTGAAGAAATATTGGCAAATGATTACTGCTAGTTGAGAAAGAACTGATCTTCCTAAAATAAGGGACTTTAGATAGGCCGCCTAGACCTCAGTGAATGGACTTGCACTGGGGACACTGACTTGACACAGTGGGCCTTAACAGGAATGGCAGAGTATACAAGTTCCGGGGGGGGGTATGGGAGGGTCCGGTGGGGATGGGGGTATAAAGATAATTAAGATTGTATGAGATATTCTGTATGAAATACACAAAGTTCAATAAAACGATGATGATTTAAAAATTCCCCAGTACTTAGTTGATTAAGTGAGATCCAAGGAAAGACTATGCACCGTGGTTCACAGAGACCAGTATCCCATCAACATATGCCTGATCTGGAGTTTAGGGCTGTAGAAGATTTTTGAGGTACCCTACTCATGGTACAATATGTTTCAACACTTTCTTGGCTATGGCCAGGAAAGACGCCTTAGCATCAGTGTTGGCAGCTCTATACTGTACAAAGCTGGGGAGGGCAGAAGTTAGAGGGAGCATGAGCCAGGATTCAATAAAAACGATGATGATTTAAAAATTCCCCAGTACTTAGTTGATTAAGTAAGATCCAAAGAAAGACTGTGCATCGTGGTTCACAGAGACCAGTGTCCCATCAACATATGCCTGATCTGGAGTTCAGGGCTGTAGAAGATTTTTGAGGTACCCTACTCATGGTACAATATGTTTCAACACTTTCTTGGCTATGGCCAGGAAAGACGCCTTAGCATCAGTGTTGGCAGCTCTATACTGTACAAAGCTAGGGAGGGCAGAAGTTAGAGGGAGCATGAGCCAGGCCTAGTGTTTGAACATTGCCTGGCGTTACTGCGCAGCGGTGGTCAACCTTGCTCATGTGCAGAGTGTTGGTGGAACTCTGATGTCTTGTGAAGGCAGCACATTTGCTGGTTTAGATCATGAATGGGGCCAGCCGTGTATTTCTGAGCTGCGTCTTCCAGAGCAGAAACAGTCATAACAGAGAAGCACTGGGCATGAAACACCTGTTTAAGCTGAAACACCCACAAGGAGAGTCGAGGTTCCTTCTGTTGGAAATAGATCATAAGAACATTTCAATCAAATTCAGTATGTGAAGCAGGGTGCTGTGTTTGCTCAGCCTGGGTGCTACGGAGGTCTGGCTGAAGAAACAGCCCGAGCCCCTGCATCCACCTGTTCACTCTGCTCCTTCCCAATGTTTTCATTCTCAGACTCTGTCTTCTGGTCTCTATGGGTGAAGACTCTGCATTGCCAAAGTCACTGAATGCGTTAGATTCCATGGTGCCGTTGACCAAGGTAATGGGATGTGTTGAGATATGCATGCCAGGATTAGAACTACATCAGTCAACCAAAGAAAGAGGAAAGAAAGAAAGAAAGAAAGAAAGAAAGAAAGAAAGAAAGAAAGAAAGAAAGAAAGAAAGAAAGAAAGGGAGGAGAGAAAGAGAGAGAGAAAGAGGGAGGGAGGGAGGGAGGAAGGAAGGAGGGAGGGAAGGAAGGAAGGAAGGAAGGAAAGAAGGAAGGAAGGAAGAAAGAGAGGAGAGAAAGAGAGAGAGAAAGAGGGAGGGAGGGAGGAAGGAAGGAGGGAGGGAAGGAAGGAAGGAAGGAAGGAAGGAAGGAAGGAAGGAAGGAAGGAAAAATAACAGACTGGATTTTTCCTGAAAGCAAAGGATGGGTGAACAACAGCGATGCCCAAACAAGTTGTACTGTACCATGGTGGGGCACATCTTTGATCCCAGCACTTGGGAGGCAGAGGCAGGTATATTTCTGTGAGCTCAATGTCAGCCTGTTCTAGATAGTGAGTTACAGGCCAGCCATGGCTTGATAGTAAGAGTCTGTCTCAAAAACATATTAAAAGTTATACACATGACTTTCAGTACAATTTCTATAGTCCCTGTGCTTGGGAGGCTGAGGTACAAGGATCAAGAGTTGAAGTATAGCCTAGGTTATGTGGTAAGGCCTGACTCATGGAAACACAAAACCAACTAAAATATTATTCAAAACTAACTCATGTCTTTATTAAGCGTGGGGTAATTGTACACTTTTACATAAAGAATTCTAGTGATCTCTCTTATTCAATTTCTGTAATACTGACTTTTAAACATATTTTTATTTATTTTGTGCACGTCATATAATAGTTCATGATCAAATTTAGATCCCATCCCCCATCCATGTGCCACAATACCCCGCCACCAGACCTCATGCATTCTGTGTTCTGTCATATATGTTAAGTTCTATCTGGTCAAGCATTTGTACCCAAATATCCTGTCATCCACTAGAGTCTAGTCAGTCTATACAGAGATCTTAAGGAGGATCTGCTCTCCCTCACCCAGCAGTAATCAGTTGCCAAGAGTTCCTAGGCTAGGACTGGTCCACTGCCCATTTCCCTTGCCCCATGGTGGGCCCTTGTGTGATTGAATAGGCCGGGGTCTTGGGCAGGTATCTTCTCTTTTACCTATTCCCACATGGTGTTTCTGTAGCCCATCTGCAGGGTGAGCACAGAGGGCTGAATTGTTGAATTAAGAGATGGAGGAGGGTCAGTCACTGAATTGGATCTCTCAAATCCAAATGTAATGTTTAAGGCCACAGAAAAACGATTCCACATGTTGTACAAAAAGAGAGTGTGGGAAGCTAACAGAGGCTGCAGGGTCAGGAAAAGAATGGAACATGTTGCTCAAACCTCACTAGATCTACTTGATTTGTCCCAGGCAAGTTCTCACCAGTTTCTCTGGATTCAGCACCCTTGGCCATCGGTCCTGTCCTGACCTCGTGTCCCATTCTGATTCCTGAACTCTGGGTTATAGGGCCTCTTCCTTGGTCCCAGATATGGACAACTAGTTATCTGTCTAAATAGTTTTATCTAACTCATCCCTCACTGTTTCCTCTTACGTAGTATTCATAGTCCAATTTCTGAAAAATTTCCCTAAACTGTATCTTTATAGCATCCACCTGCTGGCAAACCATCCAAGTTCTTTCTGTTTTGAGAGAAGTTTTGCCTGTGAGGATCTGCTAAGAGGAATCTTACATTCCCTCCTGTCATCTGGGATATTTAAACAGACTGTCATGGAAACATGCTTCCTCTAGACCCATCTCTGATGCTGTCACCTCCCTACTCAATGCCTACCACCCTGACCGTAGCTGTGCCCCTTCGTGAATATTGCTCTGCACACACCCTGGCCGTGGATGGGAGTCCATTTCTGTGCCCTCCAGTCCCCGTGTGTTTTGTTCTCTGTGTTCTTCGTACGTTACCCTGCATTTTAGGGAAAACACTGAGCACAGGAAACAAGCACTTATTACTGTCTACTGCTGGTCAAGCATGTTTGATGACTACTTGACATCTAAAATTTCAAAAAAGTTCCAGAGGAATCAGATCAGTAACTGCTGGACGACGGATGGAAAACCAGGGCAGGGGTGGTGAGAAGCTCAATGCTACATTACTCACCTATTATATTCAAGGCCTTGGGTTTCATCTCTAACACCTCTTAAATAAATAAATAACTATTTTGAGTATAAAGGTATTCCTCCTCTGTGCTGTGTGCTTCTACTTGACCTCACAGTATCTTTGAAATTCTAAATTAAAGAAAAACAACCTGAGGAATAAGAATTAATTTCTGCCTCAAAAGTAGCATCAATATTCTCGTCTATGTTTGTGGATAGAGAAAAATAGCACCATATATAGAAATTGTGCCTTTGAAAAATCTCAGTTGGCAAACTGAAATCCATGTAACTGATTTATTTGGTGCTTGCTGAGGATATGCCTCCCCTATCTGTTTAATCATTCATTACCGCAGTGTTGGAGCTGTTGGTGGCTGTAAGTGGGGCTTCCCTCCTTGGTATTTTTACTTCACACAAAATCCCAGCTCCCTTTTAATAGAGACGCAGAAAGACAACAGGAAGCATCTGAACAGAACTGCTTCTGCAGCTGTTCCTAGAGACCCATTGTTCCTTTGCCCTTGCACAACAGCATTCTTTAAACTTTTTAACAAGTAGGACGTTCAAATCTTTTGGAAAATAATAATTTCCGTCTTCTGATTACATGTTCAGCTATGGTGCATACTGTAACCAGTGTTTCCTTCTCAAATATATCAACACGATGAGTGAATTTAAGGTCCGATGAAGCCACTTGCTGACATTCCTGGAGCATTGTATGTCCTCTGCGTGTGCTATGCTGATTCTTTGATTCCAGTCTTCATGAACTGACATGAAATATTCCCTCTAGAAAACAACCTCCATATTCTGTTCACACATTCTCTGTATCAAGTGCAGTATATTGCAGATAGGTGATGTTATTTCCAAAGTTATTGGACATTTGACATCTCATTCTGAATATCAGGTCTGAGGGCAGGCAGTGCATAATACAGATCTAATCATAGAGAGAGACAAAGGCTAAGAGGGATTGGTAGATTTTCCAAAAGCAAATTTGTCTAGTAACATAGAGATTCATGCTGGTTGGCTCTCTTAAAGTCCTTTCCAACACACACCTAGTTCTCTACAGAATGGAAGGTAAAAGCTACGTTTTCCAGATATTCTGATGATAACTTAGAATCTTCTAAGAGGTGTCAATACCTGTGTGAGCCTTCACATGCAATTAATTCAGGAAGGCACCTGTTTTATTTGCAAGGATAGTGGTCATGTCACTGTAGATCAAGGTCCTGAAGATGAGGTTCGATTTCTTGATTCACCACTTCCTGACCTTCAAAAAATATGCAGCTCCTCAGACGGTCCACTTTGCCAAATAGTTTTTCAAGTTATTCCAGAAAGCTCAGACTGTAGTCTGCTTCTGCAGTCTTTCTAAAGATTGAAAGTTTCCTTCCACTTTGTTAAAGTCCTTTATGTTTAGTCATTATGGTGTTTGGAATGAGAATTATTTGCAATTGGTTCAAGTGTTTGAACCCTTGTTTAATTGGTGGTGCTGTTTGAGGAGGGTCATGGAACCCTCAGGAGGCGAGGCCTAGATGGAGGAAAGACATCCCTGGGGGTGGGCTTTGAGAGTTCATAGACCTGCCTTGCTTCCGGCCTGCTCTGTCTGCTTCCGTCTGCATGTCCTCAAGGATGTGAGCACTCAGCTTTCTTCTCCAGCCGCCTCCTCTCACACCACCTCCACTGCCCTATGGACTCTTCTCTCCTCTGGAACCATAAACCCACATGAGCTCTTTCCTTCTCCAAGCTGTCTTGATCATGTCATATTATCCTAGCAACAGAAAAATAACTATATAGCCATCAAAATAGTTGACACTTAGAGATGAACCAATAACTGAACTCAGATTTTATTAACTCCAAGCGAAAAAGAAAACAGAACGTAATGATACAAGATGGCATAAATGAAGGGAAAACCTGGCCTTTAACCTACCAGTATTTAGGCTCAGATTTCATAAACAGATGCATTGTGAATACGGCTGATAACCAAGGCTGCCAGAGATTTTGTGGAATCTGACTGATGCTAGGCAATTCCTGCGGGCAAAGATCAGCAAAGAGGACGTGGCTTCTGACATTAAGTACAGGACTCTAGTGTCCATTAAACTTCAGGAGTGACTCTCCAAGAATGCTTGCATAATCACCATGAACGAAGTGAGAGCTTGCTGGGCCACGACCACCAGGGCCTCAAGCAGTGACAGGGAGGCACAAGGTGATCTTGTCCATTGCAAAGCTTGAGTCTTGTCTGATTTCCTGAACATGGCATGTTGGTCTTCTAAGCAGAGGCAAGCAGAGTGAGAGGGAGAGAAGGGAGAGCCTCCCGTAGTCTCGCTTTCCTTGTGTTTTCTCTAGCAAAGGAATTTCCCTTGAACAACATTTGTATGGAGTTATAGTCCTCCCTGTGGGAGTTGTCCAGAAAGCTGAAAATGATTTAATTTTTAAGGAAAGTTAACTTTCATTAGGCAAACTTTCAAAATTCCTTTAAGAATTTCCTAGTTGGAAGTGTATCAAAAATTTTTCCACATATTTTTATTCTTTGGTGGTTTTCCACTTGTAACTTCCCCTTAAAATGATTCTAGGAATTTTCCTGGGTCAAATTGTATTATTCTCTTTAATTGTATCTGGTAGAAATAGTTCTAGCCCTGTTTCAAGAAAAATGCTAAGCCAGATTTTTTATTCTGCACACCTATTCCCAAGGCATCCAGGTTTCTGTGGGGAAAAAAAATCAACCTTTGATTAAAACAAATATTTATTCCCAGAGACAAATAACTGTTCAGCTCATCGTTTTTTCAACACCATTCCTATTTGCACGAGATTTCTTGTAGAGTTGTTGGAGGTGATATGTGTACAATCATATCACCAGAGACAAATGACCATTCAGCTCATCTGTTTTTCAACACCATTCCTATTTGCATGAGATTTCTTGCAAAGTTGTTGGAGGTGATACGTTAGGAGCATGTAATGCATGCCCAATCGATGTGTCTTAGGCACTGTATTAGTCACATTTCTGTTGCTGTGATAGAAACACTGACCCAAGCAATTTATAGAAGGAAGAGTTTATTTGAGCTTATGGTTCCAGGGGAATTACAGTCCGTCATGGCAGGGAGGCATGGTGGCTGGAGGTGGCTGGACCAGGAGCAGCAGAAGCTAAGCTCTCACATCATCACACAAGCACAAGAAGCAAGAGAGCGACTGGAGATCTGGCAAGGCTTAAGAACTCTCTAAGCCCACCCCCAGTGATGTGCTTCCTCCAGGATAGCCACACCTTCTAGGACCTCCCAAAACAGCGCCATCATCTGGGGGACAAAATGTCCAAATACTTGGAGCCTATGGGGGACATTCTCATTCAAACCACCACAGGCGTACTGCTAGCTCTGCACCAAAGGCTGTTTATTTCCTCATGTACTTTAATATCATCAGAAGCCTAAGGTCTACCTGTTGGAGTTTTGGCAGGAGCAGTGTATGATCCTTCAAGGCTGATCTCTCTCTCTCTCTCTCTCTCTCTCTCTCTCTCTCTCTCTCTCTCTCTCTCTCTCTCTCTCTCTCTCTCTCTCTCTCTCTCTCTCTCTCTCTCTCTCTCTCTCTCACACACACACACACACACACACAAAATCCTTGCCATGGTTGTTGTTATCTTCTTTCTCCTCCTCCTCCTCCCCTTTTTCCTCCTCCTTTTTAAAAAATATTTTATTCATTCTATTTTATTTTATTATGTGCATGCGTGTATTGCCTGCATGTATGTAAGAGTACCCATGTTGAGCAATGTCCATGGAGGCCAGAAGAGGGCATCAGAACCCCTGGAACTGGAGTTACAGATGGTTGTTAGCTGCCATGTGGATGCTGGGAAAGGAACCCAGGTCCTCTGCCAGAGTAGTCAGTGCTCTTAACCACTAAGCCATCTTTCCAACCCTAAATTGTGCCCAAGGAAGTCAGAAGTGGGCATCAGATTTCCCTGGAACTATAGTTATAGATGGTCGTAAGCCATCATGTAAGTTCTGGGAATGGAACCTGGGTCCTCTACAAGAGCAGTCAGTGTTTTTAACTGCTGGGCCATCTCTCCAGGCCCTTAAATATATCTTTTTAAGAATTTTCCCTTTGTCTTTTTGCAGTAGACAAGCACTCCGTGGGAAATGCATTACTGGTCAAGCTGCTGGGAATAAGTGACTGAGTGCTCAATTCCATGTGGACCATCTGTGCCAATTCCTAACACCATCACCACAGAGGCTGAGGAAACATCTCAGAAGAGTAGGCAAAGTGAGGAGGAGTCAGAGCATGGGGAGGAGTGCTGTGAAATGCTGTCCTCTGGACATGACAGGGCCGTCACAGTCATGAACTCACAGCAGGTAAGTGACTTGCACAGGATTAAGCCAGCCAAGATTCCCACATGGTTGAAGTGGATGAGATCCAGGCCCCAATCCCTTACTGAGGAGCTTGTGTAAGTTGGTTGTTGAAGGAGAAGGAATCATTCTTTTTTGAGGATGTAACCACCAGTAGCTTTTCCATGCTCCAGAGATGGCCCCACACCCATGCACATATGTGCAGCTCTCATGAACTGGACTCAGTGTGTAATCAAAACAAAAGAGAAATGGAGTTGGAAGGGGATGTGTTAAGGGGCTATTTGGAGAGTTAGAGGGGGAATGTTGGGGATTAATGTGATCATATTTCATTATATACATATATGAGATGCTTAAGAATAAAGAAAAAATCTAAAGAAAGAGCTTAAGGAAAGAAGGGTTTATTTTAACTCATGGCCTGAGAGGACAGTGTATTATGGCCAGGAACTTGTGAAAGTGAGAAGAGCTGGAGTGTGGGAGCAGGAGTCTGAGGCAGCTGTCAGGAAATAGAACAGTGAGTTCCAGTGCTCTGCTTGTGGCCTACTTGTACCTGTTATATTCAACTGAGGACCCCAGCACAGGAGGTGGTGTCTCCCACATTTAGGGTAGGTCTTCCCATCACAGGTAAACACCTTCACAGACACTGCTGGAGGTGTGTCCCCTGGGTGTTTCTAACTCAAACTCAGTTGACCATAAGGGTTGAGCTTTGCTCATTTGGAAGGAGACAAAGACATGCTCTTTTGTGAATTTCGCATATGGGAGTAAACCGATGTCCACTGGCAGGTCTGGGACATAACAGGGTTTTATACTGAGAGACAGGGAGGAACATTTTTGACAGGTTTTAATGGGCAGTAAAAGTGAAGAAGAGTGTAAGGAACACAGTGTAAATGCAGGCTGCTGTGAAGCAGATGGGGCCTCTCCACACCCCCAGAACAATTCATTTGTTAAGAAGAGAAACATGCTCTGAAAGTTTCTAATTCCAACAAAACTGAAATTTAGTGAGCAAATAATATTCAGCAATTTTCAGTCCATCATTCAACCATTGTCCTTTGAGAAAACCTGTTTGGTAGACTTTGTAAATGATCAACTCTAAAAGGAATTGAGTCAAGGCAAAGAAATTATGTAAAGAAAGCCAAGTGGCCCATTAACAAAGGCTTTGGTGAAACAAAGACGTCAGCCTTTCAGCATATATTGTTTGATAACGATTAATTCTCCGGCATATGTGGGAGTTTATAGTGGGACTGCCATATAATCAACTGAGTGGCAACTGTCCCTTTATAAATATCCACAGAATATATTGCATTTTTCTATACCCTTGTTCATTAAAGACTAGCTCGTATGGCATTACTGGCACACACAGATGATTTTAGAATGAGGTATTTTAACTGAAGCCTTAAAGTGGAGATTCCAAAATGGTCAAGGATGCATTTCCCCCCCAAAAAAAACTTCAAATTCATCTGTCAACACAGAAGGAAACAAAAGTGTGGCTCTAAAATAAAAAACAGGTTCACAATTATGATCTTCCCAACACCTTCCTTTCACTAATCAACAGAACAAGTCAAAAAATTACTTTGAATATAGAACAAAACAGGTGTGATAGTTTGAATGAGAATGTCCCCCACAGGCTCCAAGTATTTGGACATTTTGTCCCCAGATGATGGCGCTGTTTTGGGAGGTCTTAGCAGGTGTGGCCATGCTGGAGGAAGCACGTCACTGGGGGTGGGCTTAGAGGGTTCTTAACCCTTTCTGGACCTCAGTTGCTCTTTTGTTTCCTGTGCCTGCGTGGTGATGCTTAGCTTCTGCTCCTCCTCCAGCCACCTCTGCCTCCATGCCTCCCCACCATGATGGACTCTTGCCCCTTTGGAACTGTAGACTAAATAAATTCTTCCTTTGGTCAGTGTTTCTATCACAGCAATAGAAAAGTAACCAATACATGTTTTTGCCCACTTCTGATGTTATGGATTCAGGAAGCATTCACTTACACAGACATCTCTGTGCTCTCTGTAGCATGTGGCACCTTCAAATGTTCTCTGAGGCTGGGTGGGAAAAGTGTGTTTTCTGGCAACATGAAGTTTAAAAACTGACTGATATTAGAAAGAGGTACAAAAAAAATCTCTCAAAAAGTTTGTAGGTAAACAAATAATATAGGAATCAAAAAACAATATGAAATGTAAATTTGAAGAACTAATTAAAATTCAAATTAAAATATGATATATTAGAATGTGGGATGCAACTAAAACAGCATTTAAAGGGGTGTTTGTATCATAAAGCAATACATTTTTAAAAGTAATGTTCTAAATGCCTAACTTAAGAAAGAAAAATAAAGATAAATTGAAGCAGACTGGAAAAATAAACAATACAAACGAGAAATCAAATTGAAATTGTATAAAAAATAAAAGAAGTATAAAAAATTAATGAGGGAAAAGTCAATTCTTTCAAAAAGGTCAAATAATTTATAAACTTCTAAGAGAGACTGAATAAAGAGAGCACAAGTTTCCAATATTAGAAGTGAAAGAAGGAACTCTCCACAGATCAGATATAAATAAACAGACTAATATGAAACTTATTGAGCTGGGTATGGTGGTGCATGCCTTTAATACCAGCACTTGGGATCTCTGTGAGTTCAAGGCCAGCCTGATCAACATCTCGAGTTCCAGGCCAGTTGGACTACAGGGAGATCCTGTCTCAAAAGACAAAAAAATGAAGAATAAGGAGAAGGAGGGGGGAGGAGGAGGAGGAGGAGGAGGAGGAGGAGGAGGAGGCTTAGTAAACAAACATATAATGAAGAATCTATGTTAAATAAACAAATTCCTTAAAAGACATAAACTACAAAACCTTAATCAAGAAATAAAAGACTGTTGAATGGACAATATATTATAGTAACTGAGTTTGTAGTTAAACATATATTATAGTAACTGAGTTTGTAGTTAAACATGTGTCAAAGAACTAATATTGAAAATCAATAATTACATAGCACAATCTGTTCTTAGGAGTCAGGAAAATGGTAGTAGGTTAAATCAAATGAATATAAAAAAAGGGAGTGATAAATCTTAGAATAAAATTTAATTAAATAGAAAAAATTCTCAGTAACTGAGTTTGTAGTTAAACATGTGTCAAAGAACTAATATTGAAAATCAATAATTACATAGCACAATCTGTTCTTAGGAGTCAGGAAAATGGTAGTAGGTTAAATCAAATGAATATAAAAAAAGGGAGTGATAAATCTTAGAATAAAATTTAATTAAATAGAAAAAATTCTCAATCAAAAAAATTTGAAAAACAAGTTAATTGTTTTTAAAAGTGAGAATACTTGAATCTCCCCTAGCAAGAACAAATCAAACCTAAACCCAGCATACAAGAAAAAATAATAAAAATCGGAGCAGAAATCAATGAAATGGAAACAGAGGAAACAATATAAAGAACCAGTGAATCCAAGAGCTGCTTCTTTTAAAGGAGGAACAAGATAGAAAGACCCTTGGTCTAGTTAACCAAAAGAAAGAAAGAGCAAATTCAAATCAACAAAATCAGAGATGAAAGGGGAAACATCACAACAGACACCAAAAAGAACCAGAACATTTTAAGGGACTGCTTTAAAAATACATAATCTAATAATTTAGAAAATCTCAAAGAAATGGATGAATTTTTAAATTCATGGAAGCCATCAAAGTTAAACCCAGAAGGGATCAACAGCTTAAACATATCCATAACAAGGAAACCGAAGCAGTGACAGAAATCCTCCCAACTGAAAACAGTCTAGTTTCGGATGGTTTCACAGCAGAATTTTGCCAGATCTTCAGAAGTCTGCAACCAGTACTGCTTAGATTATTCAAAGAGATAGAAACGGAAGGAGAGCTCCCAAACTCCTTCTACGAAGTCTGCATCACTCTAGTACCAAAACCAGGTAAAGACACAACAAATAAAACTATAGGCCCACATTCCCGACAGACGTAGATGCAAAACTTCTCAACGAAATACTCACAAATCGCATGCAGAATAACATATCTTTAGTATCTTGACTAAGCCCACCAAAGATGTCAACTTGTGTCCTTTATTTTAACCCCATGGGGTCCTATTTATGCTGCCTATAAAATCCTGGCTACAGTTCCAGACACTGTAGCTTGTCTACCTACACAGCACCACGCCCTTAAGTAAAACTGACAGGCAGTGTCTTCTGAGCTAGGAATAGGACTTCCTGACCACCCTCACGTCTCCGTGTTGGGATTCTGGCTGGACTGAACTTGTAACGTTTTATACATGTAGTAACTGCTGCTGAGTCCACGTGTACAACTGCCCTGTCATGTCTGACAAATATTGCTACATTGCAGATGTCTACCACCTCTGGCTCTTTGCTACATTGCAGATGTCTACCACCTCTGGCTCTGTGATCATTCTCCTTCCTTGTCCATGATGATCCTGGAGACTTAGGGTGAAGGGTGTGGTAGAGGTGTCCTGTTTAGAGCTGAGCATTCCCATCTCTTACTCTCTGCACTTTGACAACTTGTGGATCTGTTTTAATCACCATCCTCTACGAGAGGCTTCTCTGCTGGGCTGAAAGGTGCACAAGTCATTTGGAGTCAGCTCAGCACTCTGTCTCTTTTTCAGATTAACAGCGGTCTGTTTCCCCTGGGGCCTACAACTCCTCCAGCCCCAAGTTCTCAGACCTAATGAGGCTCGTTTTAGAGGCCCTTAAATATACCCGTCTACGTTTCATTTCTGCCGCTCCCCCTTTATTCTTGCCCATTGGGAATAGATGGGGATCATTTTCTTGTACTTAAGCAAGTGAATTTGTCACTGATCTCTGCAAGCTTCTGCAGTATGGCTTTGCACTGTTGCTAGTTTCCTGAGTATCATTCAGCTCTAAGAGTTTTCTGATGCAGTATTTACACTCTAAATTATAGGACTATGTAATTTGAAACCAGATCTCTTCTTCCTTCCCTATTTCTTCTCCTTTTATTTCTTGCACTTGTTCTGGCTAAGATTTCAAGCACCGTGTTGGAAAAAAGTGGACAGCATAGGCTTCCCCTTGTCTCCTTTGGGGTTTTAGATAAACTTTTTCATGAATTTCCCCATCTACTATAACCCTGGGTGTCAGTTTGTCCTGTTCAGGGTCGGTATAAGGATAATCCTGGCGTTGTGAATGAGTTTGGAATTGTTACATGGAATAGTTTAAGGAGCATGCCACCAAGTTCTCAATGCCAAGGTCTTTTGTTTTTGTAGATAAATCTAAAGGTCATTACCTCTATTTTTCACCTGGCTTCTGTGTAGGATTGGTTGGTGCAGCCCTGCCTCGTCATACCACCCCCTACTGGACGTGTACACTTAATGTTTTATTTCATGCTTGTAAATGCAGGGGAGTCCTGCGTGTCCCTAATCTATCATCAATTTTTTGCTTTCAAAGTGCTATTGATAAATGGTACAACCTATTCAACAATGAATCTAATGAAAGACATATTAGGCATATTTCCACCTTGAAAATATGAATGACAGAGGTTTCCTGAACACACATGAAGGGAAGCCCAAGGCCTTCGATGGGCTTGAAGATTCACTATTTTAAGTATGCCAAATTCCCAAAGTGTACTTTGTTTTATTTTTTATGTGGATCGATAAGTGGGTTCTTAGTCATTCACTGAAAGTGAGCACAGAGCTAAGAGTTGTTCAGACAGGAGCAAAGCTGAATGAGTCCCTAGTAGGTGGGGAGACACATTACAGAGTGACAGTAACTACCACATTGTCTTACAAGTGGAACTGGGGCTGCAGAACCGAGTTCAGAAACAGACTACTGAACAGGATTACTTGATTCACAAGAAGATGACACTTTGAACTCTGGGGAAAGGGTGGATTTTTTTCAATAAATTATGCTGTCAGAGAAGACTCAAATAAGAAAAAAAATAACTTTGATCATTTAATTTGAGACAAAGTTTAAGTCTTCTGTGAAAGTGAAAACATAATTTTGGAAGGAAACAGCTACATAACATTGGGGTCAGATAAGAAAAGAATTCTTTTTAAATTTTATTTATTATTTTTATGTGTACGCGTGTTATGCCTGCATGTAGGCAAGTGCACCCATGTCCTGCAATGCCTGCGGAGGACAGAAGAGGCTGTCGGATCCCCTGGAACTGAAGTTACAGACAGTTGTTAGCTGCCATGTGGGTGCTGGGATTCAAACCTGGGTCTTCTGCAAGAACAACCAGCATTCTTAACCACTGAGCAATCTCTCCAGCCCTAGGAAAAGAATTCATAAATAGGACACAATTGTTGAGTATGGCGGCATGTAGTTAGAACCATTATTCTCTGGAGGCTGAAACAAGGGCATCATGTGTTCAAGCCCAGCCCGGATTATACAGCAAGACTTATACTGTCTCAACATAGAGGACCTAGCTGGAGAGAGGTCTCAAGAGTTAAGATACATACTGCCCTTGCAGAGGACCCTAGTTGGATTCCCAGCACCCACATCAGGTGGCTTTCAACCACCTGTATATCCAGCTCCAAGGACTCCAATACACCTCACCTCCACTGACATTGCCCTCACATGCACATACACACAGGTCCACACATACACGCATAATTGAAAATGATAAAATAAAAATTTTTAAAAGAAGAGGACCACAATAAATTGTATTTACAAAATAGACATTTGACAAGTTGGGCTTCAGCAAACGACATCACTAGGAGACTGTAAACATAATTCTTAGCATGGATGCCTTGCCTACAAAGATCATACATAGAAAGCATGAAGTTTATTTAAATCAGTGAAAGGAACAGTTAACAGAATTTTATAGATGAAAATACAAAATAAAATATTAAATTAACTTACAAATACATGAAAATATAGCATCATTAATCAGCAAGTAAAGTAAAATTAAATAATGAGAAAGTATTAACCAGGTACTAGAACATCTTAAAATAGGGTCGGCATTACTGGAGTTAATGAAGTAAGAAACTGTCTGATCTTCCATCAAGTACACATGGGTGCAGGTACATTGCATAACAAGGTAGTTTCCACTAAAGTTGAAAACCAAATGCCTTTAGCTAGAAATTCCATCCACTGTACATACCTACAGAATCATACTCACACATGCAACAAAAGACACATGGAAAAGTGTTGTGACGATGTTATTCTGGTTTTTGTATGTTTGCAGAACTGGGGGTCAACCCAAAGGGCAGGTAGCAAGCTGTCAGTGAACTTCACACTCAGCCCTCTAACGCTAGTCATGATATTAGGAATGACGTGAAACAGAAAGTAACTCTAAATACGAATGGGTACGTGAAAGTACTACACAAAGAACATAATAAGAATGATTTGTTTTCTGAATCACTCATAAGATAAATTTCATGAATATGTTAAGAAATACAGGAATAAGGCCTGCTCTGCATACGTGAAGGATGAGAGCAAGTGTATTTGTTACTTTGCTGCTGTGCTAACATGCCATGGCTGAAAGCAACTTAAGACAGAAACGGTTTATTTTAGCGTAGGGTTCAAGAGGGAAAATTCCACAATGCTGAGGGAGGCGTGGTGTGGTGGCAGTTATAGAAGCAAGGAACTAGTGGATCACAATTTTATCTTAACACAGGAAGAGAGAGAGAGAGAGAGAGAGAGAGAGAGAGAGAGAGAGAGAGACTAGATCTGGCAAGGCTAGACAGAGAGAGAGAGAGAGAGAGAGAGAGAGAGAGAGAGAGAGAGACTGACTCTAATCCCTAAAGTCTCACCCCAATGCCTTATTTCCTCCAGCAAATTCACATTCTAAAGGTTCCATAACCTCTCTAAACTGCCACCATTTGGGCACCATGCGTTCAGATACCTGCACCTACAGAGGACATGTCCATTCAAACGACCTCTGCAGGCAAAGCTCACAAAGGATATAGGACATGAACTGCCTCAGGAGCCCAGGGTCATGGGGAAGTACAGCAGTTTCTGTCCTGTTTGCTGGTGTGGGTGTAGTGCATAGGTACAGGAATCATTTTAGAAATCACGTTTTCTGTCATTTGTGGATCCTGTGTTTTATAGAGATACATAAAGCAATCTATGCATGCATGACAAGGAGACGTGAAATAGTCCAGGAGAAGAAAAGGAAGGAGAGGAGCAGGTTAGAGCTGGTGAGAAGAAATACGGACAAATACACTATCTAATTCCTTTAAAATGTCCTTATCAAACCCAGTACTATACGCACTGAATAAACACCAAAACAAATTGCATCTGTTTTTAATTTTTTCGTTATGGCAGGTTCAGGCATGTCTTTAATGCACTGTGATCATATTCACACCATCACCCTCTCTTGCCCCCTGCACTCCTGCTGACCCCCTTCTTCCCAGAGAGTCCCCACCTACGTTCATGTCTCTTTTATTATATTTGCAAGTCTTGTTCAGGCAGCCACAGCTGTGTGTTTGTGAGTTCAGTGGCTGAGTCATAAAATAGAACTTCACTGAACTCATGATCTAAGTAAGCTTTGTAAGTGTTTTAAGTGCTACACAATGCTGCTGGTGACGGTTTGTCTTGTCAACTTGACAGAATCTCAAATTGCCTCGAATGAGGGATTATCTGCCTCAGGTTGGCCTGTGAGCATGTCTAGGAGGATTGTCTTGATACATTAACTGATGTGGGAAGATTCAGCCCACTGTGCATGGTGGTACCATTCCCTGGGTTTGGATCCTGGGTGGTGTAAGTACTCTTAACTGTGTACTCTTAACTGTGATGTGACTAGTAGATTCACATCCCTACCTTGACTTACCCACAGTGATGGAATATAACCTACAATTGTAAGCCAAGTAAACTACTTTCTCTGTAAAGGTTTCTTTGGTCAAGATATTTCATCACAGCAATAGAAAATGAAATTATGACACTATTTCACAGTAGTCAGTAAGCCTCAGTCATCTCTCAGGACTGAGTAGATCAGGGTTTAAATTAAAAATTGCTAAAGTTTGTGTTTTTAGATTTTCCTTTTCATAGTTGTGACTGGGTACAAATCACTTAACACCTCCATCCTTGTGTTTCATCCATAAGCAAGGTTTGAAATAATGCTTATGCCATGCGATCACTGAAAGGATTAAATTAATTAATATATCTACAGTGAGTATCACTTTCACTCAGTATGTGGCATTAAATATGCCTAAACTTGTTATGTTCTTTGATACATATTAAAGAGCATCGATGATATCTAGCATCTGCTAAGCAATTGATGCTATTAGTCACTGGTGACTATTCAGACTAGATCAGACGGCACTTTCCAATGCCTATTGCATATTAATGCCTCTCTAAGATGGCATCTAGGTGAATAAGGGAGGAACACTAAAATTCTAAAGAAAAAGAAGAGTTTTCTTGATCCTGAGGTTAGGGGTGGCTTCAAATTTCCTGGTTTTTGGAAAGATCTGGAATCGAGAAATTGAAAGCAACCGTTTGGCGAGTGTCCCTGAGGTGTAAGGATCCTGTTGATAACTAAAAATTGCAATTAGAGAAATTTTCTCCTAGTGCCTCTGGGTATCATCAGTCAGGTTTCATGACAAAAGTCTTCAGCTGTTTTCAATCTGTGCCTTATATAGTTGCAGCATGCGCCTCCTACAGACGCATTTGGAAAAGTAAGCCTTGTGAAAAGTTGTCTTTTCCCTCCCGACCTTTCCAAGTGTCTAAATGTCTCCTGTGAGGAGCAGGGGGACACCAAAGCGCACCTTGGGACTTGGAGTCATGCCACAGATCTGCCTCCCCCCAGTTTATGTGTGAGCATAGACATAGGCAGTGCTTGATTTGGTATTATGTCATAAATCCTTTAGTTCTTGGGGGCATCTCCTCACTATTTTGTAACCTGTTTAGGTACTGGGTGCTTAAATTCCCGGTGTGTACCGGTCAAATGCAACCCACTTTGTTCTAGGAAAGAAGAGGTGCAGGAGGCCCCTGCTGCATCCTGCATCTCAGCAAAGCTGAGTGGCCTTTACTTATTTTAATTTTGGAGGAAATGGAAAATAAAAGTCATTATCTGGCTAGTTATGAGGCTTAGATACAATCCAATCATAGACTTGGTATTCCTCCCTCCAGTCTCTACCCTCCAGGTCTATCTTCCACAAACCTATCCCAGATGGATGTTCCCTTTCCAGAGCTCTCTGGGGGAATGAAGGACAGCTGACTGGGTCAAGCCCAACAGTAAGTTTTGTAACTCAGTGAAAATTAACCTTTTCTGAGGCCAGTGGCTCTCAGTCCCAGATTATTCCTCATAGTCATGGTAAATATTGTCAATTTGGCAGACTCTAAGATCATTTAGGAGATGTACATACCTCTGGGCTTGTCTGTGAAGGGATTTCTAGATTGTGTTAATTGAGGTGAGAAGACCCATCCTTCCCTTGGTTAGGATCCTGGCCTGAATAACAAGGAAGAAGGGAACTGAGCACCAGGACTCATTTGTCTCTGCTGCCTGACTGAAGACTCAACATGACCAGCTGCCTCGTGTCCCCCTCCTCTGATTATCCATGATGGAGTATACCCTCAAACTATGCACCAAAATGAACCCTTCCTTCTTTAAGTTTCTATTATCAGATACTTTGTCACAGCAATGAGAAAAGTTGCTAACTCCTCCTTCAACCCCCTGAGACACTAAGTATTATCTGGAGACAGCACTGTCTGGAGACAGCAGGGCCAAGTCATCTGTGGTGGATACTCGTAAGCATCGTACCATATGCAGACCAGTCGCCTACAACAATGAGTTATCGAGGTCAATGTCTCATTAGTGCTGATGTTGGGAAATCCTGCCCCTATATTATCTGTGGTTTGATGGGGGACATCTGTGGTCTCTACCACACCAATCACGTCTCTGTTCATCTCTCTCAACTATGAACATTCAGGTCCTAGAAGGGAGACCCTATGTCATTTTATTCCTTGTTATGCCAAATATAAGTCCACCACTGAGCTCTGTAAAGAGGGAGTCACCCACTATATGATCTAAACCTCTAGGTAAAGAGATTTTTGGAGGAACAATGATGCAGTTCCTCAGGATGTGGCTGCGAAATTCCTAAATTACAAATGGGGCTATTGCTGTGCTGAGGCTAGAAGACATGGTGAGTTTTAAGATCCGGGCCACCCACACTGTAGACAGAACATAACAGAATGCAAATATAAGTCGCGAGTTGGTTAGGAGGAGCACCTGGCCTTCTCGTCTTCTACCCTGAAAAACCAGTGATGGTCTGGCAGAGGCTTTCTACCTCTACACACGAGGTCAAACTTTAAGGTGTGTGTGTGGTTTGGGGACAGTTGTTCACCTTCCTCTGTGGTTTGTGGAATCCCTGGGACTCAAGGAACCTTGCATCCCTCTTCATATGCGATTTTGTACAGTCCTATTCTTTGGGGATTCTGACTTTTTATTTCTTGAAATTGATTCTCACACTTGTTTCTCTGATGCAACCAGAGAGAATGGAGTCTAGTGGAGGCTCTTTTCTGGTGGGGGCTTTAAAACTTGTGTTTTCTAAACAGTGTTAGAACATACGCCAGTGAGAGTCTTCTGACATGCAAGACACAACCCATTCTGCACACATTAGAAGGTTTTAAAGGGCTCTGAAAGAAGCGTATTTTATAACAACAAGTGGATACACACCTGACATAGCCTTTGGGCATTTAAATTTTCTCCCTACAGCTTCAGATTCCATATCCAAGTTCAATCAACTTGGATTAAAGTACTTGGAAAAAACATTGAATCTGTACTGAAAATATGTAGAGCTTTCTTGTCATTGACCCCTAACTAATAAAGAATAAGTCTTTTGCATTGAGTTATACATTCTAAGTAATCTAGTATATGTAAAGATATGTTTAGATGGCATACAAATACTATACATTTTTACATGAGGGCCTCAAGCATACTTGTAAAGGGACTCTGTAAATAGTCATGCAAAGCCCTGCAAAAGATCCTTCATGAATAGTAAAGAGATGACGCACACTAGAAAACATAACCTACCGATTGACAAATGAATGAAACACGGAGGGGACAGATCCCATTCATCTATTTCTCAAGCTTCTTTCAACTTGGAGTTATAACTAATGTGAGAGGTTGGCCTTGTTACTTATTCACTTGTTCTTTAAATGTTGGTTAAAACTCACCTCTTGATAACAGTAGGCTAGATATGAGAACCCACTGAATAGTTTATGGAAGAGAAATGACATGAATATTGTTGAAGGGGTTTGAATGAGAATGTCCTCCATAGACTCCAAGTATTTAGACATTTTGTTCCCAGTTGGTGGCACTATTCTGGGAGGTCTTAGGAGGTGTGGTCATGCTGGAGGAAGCATGTCACTGAGGATGGGCTTAGAGAGTTCTTAAACCTTGCTGGATCTTGAGTCACTCTCTTGCTTCCTGTGCCTGCTTGAAGATGTGAGAGCTTAGCTTCTGCTCCTTCTCCAGCCTCCTCTGCCACCATGCCTCCCCACCATGATGGACTCTTGCCCCTTTGGAACCTTAAGATAATTAAACTCTTCTTTTTATAAGTTTCCTTGGTCATGGGATTTCTATCAGAAGAACATAAATCTAATTAATACAGGTATGGATTCAAGAGACATTTGGGAGGCACTCGCAGAGTCTTCAACGATGTTGGGGATATAAAATGTAAAGGAGAAGGATTGGCATTGATGATTCTTGGGTTTTCTGGCTCATAACTGGATGGAGGGTTATTATTTACTTATATTAAAGAAACTGGAGGGAATTAACCTGAAGGAAAGAAGATCAAGAGGAGTGGTAAGTCTGTGTTGTTTAACGACAATGAAATCCTCCAAGATGAGATGCTCTCTGAGAATTTGGGCATTTGACTCTTTGAGGGAGGCAGGTTTCTAAGCTGATTTTGGTGAAATTTTGGTAGCAATGGAAGTCTTTGGTACACTGGAGTTACCTGCTTTCCAGTTACATTTATCTGTCAAGTTATTTAGAGCATCAACTTGAATTCGGCTCCAATGGAGGGTTATGTGATAGTATATAGAACACTTAAGATGATTACTGGCATTTGGAAAGAAATGAGAGATGTGGGTGGAGAAGGAGGGAAGGAGAGAGAGACAGAGACAGAGAGAGACAGACAGACAGAGAATAATGAATCCATCCTCTAGAGGAAATCCTCACCCATACAAATCATCATACTAAGGGATCCTGAAAGCCACCTTTATCTTTTACTTCTTCTGACTGAGGCTCTATATCTCACTTCATGGAGACAAGGCCCTGGTGAAGAGTGATTGCTGTGCATTTATAGACCTTTGAAAGGATCTTAATGGCTGGAGACTTTTGCAGTTTCATGAATGTATCTATAAAGTGTTTCTGGGTTTTTCTTTTTTCTGTTTTTTTACCTTTTTATTTCTTCCATAAATTTTCATCCAGAAGGCAGTAAGGAAAGATGCCTCAGACATGAGGTCCAGAACTTGCATCCTTTATACTGACCCAAGACAGGATATAGGCCTTGGTCAAAGCTGCAATCTTCTTCACCCATGGTCCTCACAAATCTCAACAAATAGTCTTGCTTTCAACAGAACAGTAAATATTAGGCCTTAAAACACCTGGTGCTAAGAGCCTGGACTTCTGCTACAGGAAAGTGAACATACCAATGTGAATGTCACCCTTCCTCAAAGGCACATGTAAAGCCTGTGAATTGTTCATGTCATGTTTAGAAGCAAAGGTAGCACTGGATTTATACAAGCTCATATGCATAAGCATCTATTTGTACCTTGAACCATCAAAATCCCTCAGAAGGGGTCCTCGATGAGTCATTTTGTTCCCCAGGTTGCGATGATTTGTAATGACTGGAGAGTTTATGTTGTTGTACCTTCCAAGAGGATGTTGCTACTGACATCTAGTGGGTAGAGTCCTGGCCAGGTGTGGCTAACAGTCCCACAGTGTACAGGGCCTCTCTTGCACTGACGTCCTCCAGACACATCTGTTTCTCTTGCCAAGTTTGAAGGTGTGCATCATAGAGGCAGATGCCAAACTTTAAAATCAGCCATACAAACCTGTCTGTGATCTGCCTGCTACATTTTTTAAATGAGAAAAGTTTATTTTTGTATGTAATCAAAAGAATAACTGCTATTTACAAAGATGATTTAATGGTTCATTTCTCTCCCTTTGATTCTGTCTAGGTCTCTCTTGGTGTCAGGAGACCTTTCACAGGATATGAAAGGTGTACCTCAAAAGTGTATCTCAGCACTCTCCCGGCAGGTCTATGGGGGAGGTGTCCAGCTGGTTTTATCTAAGATATGTGCGGTGTCTTTCTGACTCTGATTACTATTTTCAGGCTCCACTGTTTTTTTTTTTTTTTTTTTCAGTCATGCCAGGGAAAAAGAATTCTGTATTCTGACAGCATAGTGTTGAGATGGGAACTGGGTGTAGTCCAAGGAGAAAGCTATGTGCCACTTTGGCTCAGAGGTATGGTCTCCATAAAGTTAAGAAAAATTCATTTTGGGGAAGCTCACTTGGAAAAGCCCATTCAAACTGCCAAAGGACTTAGGAAACTGCTGGCATGCTCCTTTTACTTTAAAAATAGTAAATGCAATTTTAATAATGAAATGGAGATCTTTTTAAAGGTTAAAACATCATTTAATTTATGTCTTATAGGGTTTATACTGAGTACAATATTGTATAACTGTAATAATTCAACTGTAAACCTAAAAATTTACAGCCAAATTTGAAAGAGATGCATCCTACCTCAGGAAAACGTTATTGAATATGTCAATTGTGTTGTAATGATATGCTTCTTCTAAGTATGTTGTTATTAAATAAATCATTTTTTAAAATTAAAAAAAAAATAGTAAATGCATTGTTTGGGTTTTTGACGTTCACCTTTATGCATTCTTTGCTTTTTACTTTTTATTTATTTTTGTTTTTTGGGGGGGGGTTGCAGTCTAGTATAACTATTTTTATTTTTTACTACATTTTAATGATTTGCGTGTCTGTGTGTGCACACGCTCATGCTTTTGGAAGTCAGAAGACAACTTATAGACGTTGGTTCTTTCCTCCCACCATGTGAGATTGGGGGACTGAGCTCAGGTCGTCAGGCTTGCACAGCAAGCTCCCTTCCTTCTGAACCATCTCACTGGCCTCCAGTCTAGTATAGTTTAAATTTTCTTACAGAACCAAAAAATCTTTTCATTATGGCTCAGCAATATCAGCTTCCAGCACCCACATGGTAACTAACAACCACCCCAAACTCCAGTACCAGGGGATCTCACACGTTCTTCTGGCCTCTGAGAGCATTGCACACACAGGATGCAGGAAAAACACTCAGACACATAAAATAATAATAAATACATCAAAAAAATAATAAAAAGCAGGTGGACTTCTGTGAGATCAAGGTCAGCCTGGTCTACATAGCGAGTTCCAGGCCAGCTGGGGCTACAGGTAGACCCTGTCTCAAAAAGACCAAAATGATAAATTAAAATTTATCCTAGGATCTCTTTGAAATTTAACCACTACACATAATCTCAAACTCTCTTTTCCTGCCTGTGTCTCTGTGTCTCTGTCTCCTCTCTGCCTCTCTCTCTCTCTCTCTCTCTCTCTCTCTCTCTCTCTCTCTCTTAGCAAGAATAGCTACGTTCTGGTTTCCTGCAGTTGTCAGGACTGGATCCAAACTGCATTTTGGCCTTGACCTTTGGGACTTTATTCTTCCATGTTATTCTTCACCAGAGACCAGAGTCCTGTTTGCAGAATACCCAGGACGGCTGATTACCTTGCTAGCTCCTAACCGCACCCGCCCAACCGGAGCATCCCCGCAGGCACCTAACGCTGACCAGACGCCTGGGACCACAGAAAATTTTTCGGAGTCACATAGATCCGATTCACAGTTCCAACCGCAGGGTCGGCCTCTGGTGGTTACAGGACCAGGAAAATAGGAGTCGTCTTACTGCCATCACCTGGTGGAAAGTTGGAATGCAAGGAGAAAGAAGGAAAAAAAAAACCCTCTGAATTCAGTTCACCTTTAGCAGAATCAAAGATTACAATCTTTTTTTTTTTTTTTGCAATGTTGTACGATGGCTGATTTAATTAAATAAAATGTACAAGTGTTAAATGTGGCAACAGTGCATTATTCTTTATCACATCTATGATTTTAGAAGATTAAGAGGCTGTTAAATGAGGTAGATACAAAGCCAATAAAAGACACAAATTGCTTTTTTCTCCCTCAGTTTTTCTTAAATAACGTATTGATAATTTCATACATGCATATAAGGTGTTTTGATCAAATCCATGCCCATTCCCTCCCCTCCAACTCCTCCCATATCTCCCCATCACTTTTTTCTGATAACTTCACGTACTCTTTCTTCTTCTTTGATTTATTTATTAATTATGGGGCTTTTTGCTACTCTAACTTTCCTCCCTCAGAGGGGATAACCCTAAAATCTTTTAAGGATTAGATACAAGCTCCCAAACACTTTAGAAATTTTTGGCCTTTGGAACAGAATATGTTGCTAACAAGCCCAAGGACATTTTGACTTTTAGCCAAGAAACTGGCTACATTTCTTTGGGATCTTTTTACCCTGTGGGGTTACCCAAATTGCCAATAGGGAATCGGGACATAGACGGCTCTGGCTTCTTCCATACCGAACAGGGATGTGGGGTGAGGCAATTGGAGTACCCTTCAGTGAGTCTATCTAAAAGACTCCAAAATTGCATAACTCTTATATCAAGGAGGAAAAGAAGTCTCCAAATCGTGAATAGGAGATGTGAAGGAGAAGTAAAGGCAAGAGTGATTAGCATTACAAGTTTTAGACAGGGAACTAGAAAAAAGAACAGGGAAAATTTTCAAATTTTCATATGAGAGTTTATTGGGATTTCTTGATGAGAACTTCCAAAAGTATCCCTCTATTGGGTTCTTCCTCATTTTTCCTTTGCCTTCCAAGGCTGGACTCTAGAGTGATGGATTCAGGATTTGCTTTCAGGTATTTTGATAGCTGCTGGAGTGGTTAGAATCAGGGTCAGTTCCCTTTCAAAGGCTTCAATATAACTGAGGGTTGCTGAGGTGTATGTATGACCTGAGGGTATGCACACTGGAAAGCCTTTATCCAGCATGGGCCATGCCTTCTCTTCCTAGCCTTCCCCAGATTGTATACTTTAGCCCTCCCCAAATCCAGGAGGCCATGTGTGATTAAGGCCAAATTACATAGGGTTGGCTGGGAAGAGTACTTGGGTAATGCAGTGAGGGTCCAATGACCCTTCTTGGCTCTCCTTTAAGGAATGAGCACAACCATCAACCAGCCCAATTGTGACTATGTTTAGTGATCAGACTCAGCTGAAGTCATGATGATGGTAGGTATGTCATGCAGAAGGGACAGCTGTAGAGCATCATCTTATTAAAAGGACCTGGAATTTAAAAGGATTTAGTGCTAGGAGCCACATATGAGGGAGAACATATGTCCTTTGTTTTTCTGAGCCTGTGTTACTTCACTTGGTATAACAGTTTCTAGATCCATCCACTCACCTGCAAATTTCATTATTTCATCTTTCTTTACTGCTGAATAAAACTTGATTGGGTAAATGTTCCACATTTTTGTTAACCACTCGTCAGTTAAGGGGCACTTAGGTTGCTTCCATCTCTTAGCTATTGTTAAAATAGTAGCAACAAACATGGTTGTACAAGTGTCTCTACAATAGGATGAGTCCTTCAGGTATATGCCAAGGAGTGGTATAACCAGATTATATGGTAGGTTCATTTTTTAGGTTTTTAAGAGTTCTCCACACTGTTTCCCATAGAGGCTGCACAAGTTTGCAATCCCACCAGCATGAAGGAGTGTTCCCCTTTCTCCACATCCTCGCCAGCGTTTGGTATCATTTGTTCTCTTGATCCTAGCCAGTCTGATTGGGGTAAGGTGATACCTTAAGGTGGTTTTAATTTGCATTTCCCTAATTACTAATGATGTTGAACACTTTTTGAGATGTTTCTTAGCCATCTTTATTTCTTCCTTTGAGAACGCTCTGTTTAGTTCTTTACCCATCTTTTCATTGGATCATTTGGTTTCTTGATTCTTTGTTTTTTGAGTTCTTTACATATCCTGGACATTAAACCTCTGTCAGATGTGACACTGGTGAAGATTTTTTTCCCATTCTGTGGGTTTTCTCTGCACTTTTTTTATTGTTTCTTTGGCTGTACAGAGCCTTTTAGTTTAATGAGGTCCAACTTATTGATTGCTGACCTTAATTCCTGAGCAACTTCTGTTTTATTTAGAAAATACTTTCCTACACGTATATCTGTAAGTAACTGCAAATGTTTTCTTCGAATAGTTTCAGATTTTCCAGTTTCACAGTGAAGTCTTTGATCCATTTGGAGTTGACTTTTGTGCAAGGCGAAAGATGGATCTAGTTTCATTCTTCTACAGGTGGAGATCCAGTTTTGCCAGCACCATTTGTTGAAGATGCTGTCTTTCCTCCATTGTGTGTTCTTGGCACTTTTGTCAAATATCAGGTGGCTGAAATTGCATGTGCTCAAGTTTGGATCTTCAGTGATGTTCCATTGATCTATGTGTCTGTTTTTGTGCCAGGACCATGCTGTTTTTATCACTATGGCTTGTAGTATACTTTGAGATCTGGTATCGTAATCCCGCCAGCATTGCTGTTTGTGATTTGGCTCTCTGGGATATTTTGTGCTTCCATATAAATTTAAGGATGGTTTTTTCTAATTCTGTGATTTTGTCATGGGGATTTTGACTGGGATTGCACTGAATCTGTATATTGCTTTTGGTAGGATGGTCATTTTCACAATATAAATTCTTCCAATCCATGAACATGGGAGGGCCTTCCATCTCCCGGTGTCTTCCTCAATTTCTTTCTTTAACGACTTAAAATTTTCATTGTAGAGATCTTTGGTGTCTTTCATCAGATTTATTCCAAGATATTTTAAATTTTTGTAGCAATTGTGAATGGGAGCATTTCCATGTATTCTTTCTTCAATTGCTTATCATTGGTATAGAGAGGGGCTACTGATTTTTGTGGATTGATTTTATAACCTGCCACTATATTGAAAGTGTTGATGAGTTCTAGGAGTTTTCTGGTGGAACTTTTGGGATCTCTTAGGTATAGTATCATATCATCTGCAAATGGTGATAGTTTAACCTCTTCTTTTCCAACTAGTACTACTTTAATTTCCTTTTCCTGTATTATTGCTCTAGCAAGAGTTTCAAGCACTATGTTGAAAAGTAGTGGAGATAGTGGACATCCTTGTCTGTTTCCTGATTTCAATGGGAATGCTTCCAGTTTTTCTCCATTTAGAATGATGTTGGCTGTGGGTTTGTTGTATATAGCTTTAATTGTGTTGAGGCATGTTACCTCCAGTCCAATTCCCTCTAGGACTTTGAACATAAATGCATGCT
>NW_008342543.1:1391335-1393416 GCF_000622305.1 Nannospalax galili
GTGGTTTTTGTCTTTGAGTCCATTTATATGATTGATGACATTTATTGACTTGTGTATATTGAACCAACCCTGCACCTCTGGGATAAACCCTGCTTGATCATGGTGGATGATCTTTTTGGTGTGTGTCTCTATGCAGTTTGCAAATATTTTGCTGAGAATTTTTGCATCTATGTTCATTAAGGATATGGGTCTATAGTTTTCTTTTTTGATTGTCTTTACCCAGTTTGGGTGTTAGAGTGATGCTGGCTTCACAGAAGGAATTTGGGAGTTCTCCCTCTGTTTCTATCATCTTGAATAATTGAAGTAGTATTGTAGGTCTTCTTTAAATGTCTGGTAGAATTCTGCAGTAAATCCATCTGGGTCTGGGCTTATTTTAGTTGGGAGGCTTTGTATTACTGTTTCAATTTCCTCATATGTTATGGGTCTTTTTATACTGCTGGTCTCTTCTTGGTTTAACTTTGGGGATTCCTGTGATTTTGGATATCCATCCATTTCTTTTAGATTTTCAAATTTAGTAGCATATAAGCTTTAAAATGTTCCCTTATAATGGTCTGGATCTTTTGCATGTCTGTTGTGATGTTTCCCCTTTCATCTCTGATTTTGTTATTTGGATTTGCTCTTTCTCTTGTTAACTGGGCTAATGGTCTGTCTATCTTGTTTAGCTTTTCAAAGAACCAGCTCTTAGATTCATTGATTCTTTGTATTGTGTTCTTTGTTTCTATTTCATTAATTTCTGCTCTGATTTTTTTGTTATTTCTTCTCTTCTGTAGGTTTTGGGTTTCATTTGTTCTTGCCTTTCCAGTGTATTGAGTTACAGTTTTAGGTCATTTAATTGGGTTCTTTCTAATTTTTTAATGTAGGCACTTAGCGCTATAAACTTCCTTCTTAGGACTGCTTTTAATGTGTTCCAGAGGTTGTCTTGTGTTGTATTCCTTTTGTTGAATTCCAGGGATTCTTTTATTTATTTCTTAATTTCTCCTTTGACCCAGTCATTGTTCAGGAGTGTGTTGTTCAATAGGCACGAGTTCGTGTAGTGACAGGGCTTCGTCCAGTGTTGATTTTGAGCTTTATTGCTTCATAGTCAATAGAATGCATGGAATTACTTCAATACTTTTGAATTTGTTGAGGTTTGGTTCGTGGCCCAGTATGTGATCAAACTTTGAAAAAATTCCATGGGGTGCTGAGTAGAAAGTGTATTCTTTGGTGTTTGGGTGGAATATTTGAAAGATGTCTGTTAGATCCATTTGATGTATGGTATCATTTAATTCAGACATCTCTGTTTATTCTTTGTCTAGTTGACCTATCTAATGGGGATAGTGGGGTATTGAAGTCCTCTAATATTACTGAGTTGGGGTTAATCTGTGTCTTAAAGCCCTGTAGTGTTGTTTTTAATGAATTTGGGTGCACCAGAGTTTGGTACATATATATTAAGGATCGTAGTATTGTCTTGGCTAACTGTTCCTTTGATCAGAATGAAGTGACCCTCCTTATCTCTTCTGATTAGTTTTACTTTGAAGTCTATTTTGTAGGATATTAGAACTGCTACCCCTGCTGGTTCTTGGAATATTCTTTTCCATCCTTTTACCTTAAGGTAGTGCCTGTCCTTGAAGGTGAGATGGGTTTCTTGCAGACAGCAAAGAGATGGATTTTGTTTCTTAATCCATTTACTTAGCCTTTGTCTTTTGACTGGGGATTTCAGTCCATTGATATTTAAGGTTATTATTGAAAGATGTGTACTGGCTGCCATCATTTTGATTGCTGTTTGTGTTCTCTGTCTAATTTTGTGTTTCCTAGATTATACCTTTATTTGTTTTCTTTCGTTGCCCCTGGGATATAGTTATTTCTGTCCCTGCTCTCTGTATTGCTTCAAGTGTTCCTTGAAGGTCTGGTTTTGTGGACATGGAATCTTTCAGGCTATTGGTGTCATGGAAGATTTTTCTTTCCCCTCAACTATAATAGACATTTTTGCTGGGTAATGTATTCTAGGTTAGCATCTATTGTCATGTAGAACTGGAAATACCTTGATCCAGGCTCTTCTGGCTTTCATAGTTTGCATTGAAAATTCAGCTGTAATTCTTATG
>NW_008342543.1:1393570-1396359 GCF_000622305.1 Nannospalax galili
TCCTGTGCTTTTAAAAATATTCCATAATCTTTTCTTGAGTGCTCCAATTCTTCAACTTTATCCTCCAGTGTTGATATTCTGTTTTCTATTTCATTCATTCTAGAGGCGAGACTTTTCCCTCTTGTTTCAAGTTGGCTTACTGAGTTTTGCACTTCCTTCTTCATTTCTGCCTGAGTTTTTCCATGTTTCTCTTTTGTGAATTCATTCAGAAGTTTATCTTCTTTCAGTTCTTTGATTTGTTTGTTTACGTGTTGTTGCTGTTTGGGCTGCTGCCTCCCCCGACTCAGGGGCAGGGGATGAGTAGGTGTGGAGTCAATGACACAGACACCAGGAGGCTCACTGCCTTGCAAGCAGAGCTCTCGTTTATTGCATACAAGGGAGGTCCCTTTATACCCCTCCTTGCCTCCCCATTGGCTCCTGAGTCTGAGGTGTTCTTTTCCGTTGGCGTGCGTCACACGTCAGTAGTGTCCAGGACTCTCAGCAGGAATCAGGTTGGGCCATAAGCCCCAAAACTGCGCCTTCCTGCTCATCAACAGGAAGCAGGGTGCACCTGTGCTGTTGGTCTCGGGCCTAGCCTCCTACAAAGTGTTTGTTAAATTCATTGAATTCCTTGAGCATGTCTATGATTGTTCTTTTAAATTCAGTGTCCTGACTTATGTCTAGGGGGTTCTCCTTGTAGAACTCTTCTATAGGATTGGTGGGGACATAGTGTTTTAGCTTTCCATTTTATTATTCTTTCACTGTGATTTTGGAATGTGACTTTCTTTGTTGTTTATGATTCTGATATGAGAATTAAGTTGAAGTGTGCTTCTGTTTGTATTATGCAGGTGCCTAGATCCTTTCTGTATTGGTTATGTAAAGCTGGTTTTTATAGGATTCAGGTTGTCTCAGGTTTAATTTGGAGGGAACTGATAGCTTCAGATCAACTATTCAGGGGTACCCACAGAAACCCAATCAGGTTCCAGTCAGGTACACTCAGGCTTCCTTCACCACGTGGAGGCAGGATCTTGGCTCTCTCAGAAAGTCCCTTGCATTCTTAGGCCCTCTGTCCTAGGGAGGCCAGACAAAGGCCAGAGCTCAGTACTCTGGCAGTCTGCTGAGATAAGAGCAGCTACACTGATGGAGGTCTGAACCCACCCTCTCCTTTACTTTTTATTTTTGAGAATTTCATACATAAATATTGGCTTCGCATTATTCCCAACCCTCCCCAGCTCCCCAGGTCCTCCAGCGCCCACTCTCCCTCTTGACACCAGTGACATTTAATATATTTCCTTCCTATATGTTGTTCCTCCAACATCTTGTTCTATCTCTAACGTCCATTCACATTATGAGGATGTAAATTCCATCCTGGCTGAATTTTTGGTTTGTCCACTGCTGTGTCCTTGGGTGCCTGGTAGGTAACTGGAGTGAGCGAGGGCTTGAGGAGGCTGCATCGTCTTCTGTTAATCTAACCAAAGCCTGGTTACCACTCAACACTGGAGCGTCCATGATGAGATGGACCTCCCTTCCCCAGACAGATGGCCAGTCATGGCTAATGCTGCCTCCTCAACTGGGTCATTCCTTTCCTTTCACACCCTCCATGTTTTATTACAAAACTCCGTCATTTAACTTTCCCATGGTTATCTCCTTTATGTGACCTCAAGCTCCTTATGCCTTACATAGTACCTCCAGCCCTGGTCACAGCACACACCACAGAAGAAATTCTAGGCAAGGAGCGTTCGAACGAATGAATGTATGAATGAATGAATGACACATAAACAATTCAATTCTTCCCACATGAAAACATAGTGATGAGTGAACTGATACAGTGGGCTTTCACTTTAGTTAATTAGTGAACAGAGGACATCACTACACATACACTTTCTTGGTTGTTTCTATGTCAAATATGAGTGTTATACCCAAAATGAGACACAGAACACCACATAATGATGGCTGAATTAAGAATCCTTGACTGAATAGGACTTAACAGCTATGACAGAATGCATGAAATCTGGTGTGGGGCTGTGGAGGGGTGGGATAGGGGAGGAGGTCTAAATTAGAATGTGAAATGCACAAAAACTCAATAAAAGTATTTTTTTTAGAAAGAATCCTTCAGTAGTCATCAGTCTTGAGTGGATTCAAACCCAAAAGAACTCTCAACCCTGAGGAGAGGCAGGATAGTGCCAAAAACCTGTGGTTTTATAAGGCCAAAAACCACAATTATATCATGGCAGAGTCAAAGCCAATAACCGTGGGGCAGGTCAATTAGCAAAAAGTTCTAAGTTTCAGTTATGAAAAACAAGTTTCTCAGAATTGCAGAATCAGGCTTCCTGGAGCTTCGGGATGAGCTGGGAGAGCACTTCTGCCTGGCTGGAGGTAGGTTTCCGGGACTGTAGAAACAGCGTACTTCCTGGAGCTGCATGTGCAGCATGAGGTGGTTCTGCCTGGCTGCAGCTGTGGTTGGAAGCAGGGGGAGCAGCTGAGCAGAAACAAACAGTAAAGCCAAAGTCGGCTACAGGAAAATGGAGTCACTTTGGGCATCTTGGGCTTGTGGCTTCCATCCCAAGATGGCTCCCAGAAGCCCCTCCACAGTCCATTCTCCGTGGCAGGTCATGCCCCTTGGAGGAACCAGGTCTCTGGGACACAGGGTGGATGGATGGATGGATGGATGATAGATGGGTGGATGGTGGATTGGTGGATGAGTGGATGGACAGATGGTTGTATGAATGAGTGTATGGGTGGGTGGATGGCTGGGTGAATGGATGGATGGATGGATGGATGGATGGATGGGTGGATGGATGGATGGATGG
>NW_008342543.1:1396773-1403010 GCF_000622305.1 Nannospalax galili
GGATGGATGGATGGATGGATGGATGGATGGATGGATAGATGGATGGATGGATGGGTGGTGAAAATCCCTATTACCTGATTTGAGCTATGACACCAGGATCTCAGACAGTGATTCTAAATTAAACTGCAGAATAGAATCACTGTGGCACTTTAGCAAGGTATGTTGTGTGGAAAAATCTGCTGGACTGGGTTTGGGTGGAAGAAGGACAGTCAGTGTTTTCTTTTTATCCCCATGATGAGTTCAATGTACAATTAGGGAAAAGGTATTTATAATTGTACCCAGTTGCATACTGAAGGATACAAAGCTACAAACAGCTTTGATATTTGAAGAGGCCAAAGTTTCATAGTTAAGAATCCTCACCAGGAGAGATTTAAATTCCAGCAAATTTGGGAACCACCATATTGCAGAGCAAGCAGTTGGTGAACTGTCCTCTGCCATAATATGGATTTCATCAGTGCTGGAGGTAGTAAGAGGTTTGAATCTTGGTGGTGAATTAGGGGTGACAAGGGCTTTGCAGTCCCACCTAGAGATAGAAAGGAGCCAGCCAGATGGACTGATTAAAGGAATTGACACAGAGAGGCTTCAAACTGGCTCTCTATAAATGTCTGCTGAACATTTATTTGGTGGATGTTGAAAGTAACCAGTTTCGTTTTAAGGAAAAATGTGTGTAAACAATGTCTTTATATGGTTTGAGTATTTTGTTTCTGAAATAGCATTGTTTGAAAATGAAAACTTTTTCAATGTAGTATCTTTAGCAGCTATTCTTCCATTTCCCACTCTGGAAGAGAGTTATCTTACTATAGTCTGTGGAATTTTAGATTTCTGAATGATGACAGTCTACATCACAAATACTCCAAATATCTCAAAGATTGAGCAAAGGTTTGAAACGACAAGCCATTTTTAAAAGCAGTAGACGCTGCCCTCTTGTGGACAAACATGTAATTGCAGAAACATAAACAGCACAAAGCTCTCAGATCAGCCTTTCTCCAAGCAAGGCTATTATTAATGAGAAGGGAAGAGGGTGGGCTTTCCACATCTTGGAAATTCTCAGAACGGGTGGCGGAGGCCTTAGCATCTGGCCTGACTTTATATGGCTGACAGGCCATTCTGCAGCTGTGGGTTGCATATTTCTTTAAATGACAGATGACCCAAAGGCTTGAGATTTTGGCTTTCAAGACATTAATATTTCAGTTTTAAGAGAAATGATTTAAAAATAACATAGAAAGTATCTTTAGATGATCAGTGTGAGACACAGAACAAAAGCAACGGTGCAAAGAATGACTTGTGGGGCTGGGAGAAGGGGACAGGGAGGCTTTTCTGAGATTTCCTGAACGTCGAGGCCGACTACACAGATGACCCTGCATCCCACTAGCCCCTGGTGTGGTTATAGCTTGGGAATTCTCTCTCTCTGGCTGAGGACTGGAGAGGAAGTAAACAGGACTCGATCATATATGACCTTCAGACTAAAATTAGGGTTTTTTCCATCTAAATTTGAAGATGAAGATGAATTTACAGGTTTTGAAGGTGCAGGAGTTGTGACGTCACGTGACTTGTTCCCTGGAAGAAGGTGTGAACACCTTCACATAGGTGAAGGAGAGAAGTTCAGAGACCTAGCACTGATCCAAGCAGACACAGCAGCTGCTTGATGGAAGACTGGACTGTGACAGTGAGAAGGAAGTCATCGGATTGAGATATGCTGTCATGGAAGGTACCAAGCACTGGGAAAGTGAGGGTTCCAGGCCGGTGTAAAGAAAGGCACACAGGGATAAGTGCCCAGGCTGGATGAAGAGGAGTAATAGGCTGACTATGTACCAGCTTCCTATACTGTGTAAGTTTGTATATCCAAAACTTAAGGCCCATAACAGCACTACTTATTATCTTTGTTTCCCTGGATCAGAAGCCAAACACTGCCTACCATAGTCTCTGCTCAGGATTCCCCCAAAACAAAGGTAGTTTTGGGGTATTTGCCATCTGCCATCTCATGTGCAGCCCTGAATCCTCTCCCAGGTCTATTTAGTTCTGGAAGATTTCACTGTGGATGTGGTATGCTCTGATCAACCTTTGTGTTTGTGGTGGTTCTCAGCAAGGGTCCCACAGTCCCTGTCCCCTCCTAGACCCTCCAGTAACACGGGACCAGTTATTTTAAGACTGGTAGGAAACTCTGTGTCCAAGAAAAGCCCAGCCCCATTTTATAGTCTTTCTTCTAACTAAGACAAATTCACAGGAACAGCTACTTACTGAACTCAAAATCCATCTACTTGAAACTTGATTGTACCTGCAAAAATCTCTTCACACTTGTTATATAAGCTACCTTCTCCAAGGACTGGCTTCCCGTCCTGGTCACAAGTCCTATTCACGCTGAAGGGCAGCAGGGTAGAAGTCTACACTGCGCAGACTGAAAACTATTGTAATAATCTGATGTACTGAGGACAGAACCGAGAACAATCACCTCTTCTGACGACATTTACAGTTCCCACGCAGGAAGGTGTGTCTCCCTGAGCCATCCTGTCTCCAGGTCCCAAGGCAATAGGACCTTCTGAGGGGCCGTACTGAGTATACCTGAGAGTTCTGAGGCTCTGCTTGCCTGTGCAGAGAAAGGGAAAGCGGTAACCATAGAGTGAGTCCTGCTGAGCACTCCACACTGTCACTTATTTCATCCGGACTGTAGATCTGCCATATGCCTTCCTTGTACAAACGAGGCTCACAGAGCTCACCTTCTGCCATTAGGTGCATGATGAATATGCCACTGAGGTGGGGGTAATCTTTGTTATGTGTAAGACTCTGCCAAATACAAAGTCACAAAGAGTCACACCATACCACTCTGCTGCTATGACAAAATTCTAAACAAAAAACACCTGAATTTAGTGAGTCAAGCTGCGCTGTCAGGAGTGCGAGACAGAGGCCGCACTGTGCCTGCAGTCAGTAAGCAAGGAGAGATGAACTCTGTGTTCAAGGTCTTTCCTTCTATTTGTTTCTGTTCAGGCTGGGACCCCAGCCCGTGGAACAGAGCCAGCTATTTTCAGGGAGGCTCTTCCCTCCAGGTAAACCTCTCTGGAAACACCTTCAGAGATAACCCAGAGCTGTGCCTCGGTCCTAGTTACTTTTCTGTTTTCTGTTGCTGTGGTCAAGCACCATGACCAAGGCAACTTGTAGAAGGAAGGGTTATTTGGCTAAGGGTTCCAGAGAGGTAAGAGCCCATCATGGTGAGGAGGCAGGGTAGGAGGAGGTCAGACAGATATCTGAGGACTCACACACTCAAGCAAGCAG
This sequence comes from Nannospalax galili, assembly GCF_000622305.1. Taxonomy (NCBI): domain Eukaryota; kingdom Metazoa; phylum Chordata; class Mammalia; order Rodentia; family Spalacidae; genus Nannospalax; species Nannospalax galili. The sequence continues at coordinate 1,400,041 of NW_008342543.1, forward strand.
AGGAAGCAGAGGGGGCTAACTGGAAATGGGGACAGCTATGAAGTCTTGAAGCCTGCTCCCAAAGCAACATGCTTCCTCCAGCAAGGCTGCACCTCCTCATAGTTCTATGACCCTCCCCAAACAGCACAACCAACTGAGGACATGTGTTCAAATACCTGGAGCCTCTGGGGACACTCCTCAAACAACCTTGGTCTCCTCAGTGATTCTAAATTCAGTCCATTAAAGATGAATCATGACAACCTCTAAGTAAAATTCTTGTGAGGGTCTTATGCTTTAGCCTCCTCTATTTGAATCTACATTAACTGCTGTGTGGTCGGGTCAGGCCACATTCTACTCTCTGTGGTTATGTAGTTATAAAGTATATAACTTTATAAAGTTATATCCAGTTATAAAGTATGTCCCTCTGAATTGTTTCAATGTCCTCAACAAAAGTCAATTGGTCATAAAAATATGAATTTATTTCTGGTCTTTTGATCTATATATACCACTGGTCTATCCATCCTTAAGCCACTATGTTGACTGATACTGCTTTCAAATTGGTAATGATGACTTCTTAAGTTGTGTGCTGTTTCTTCATGACCGTTTGGGCTACTCCAGGCTTGCTTAGGACTGTGATGAATCTGTGTTTCATTTTAAATACAAGTAGAGTTGTCAGCTATCATAGAATATTAAATCTCAGAATCCATGAATGTGTCTTTCCATTTGTCTGAATACTCTTTAATCTGTATCAAATGTTGCATTATATTCTTTTGGTTCTGTGGATTGTAAAACCATTGTTAATTTATCTTAAAATTTTACAGGTTTCTATACTAATAGAGACCCTAGTGATGAGTCAACTCAAACACTGAGTCCTTAGTGAAGTTTAAACTACACCCACCCAAGGCTCAGAGACCATCGTGGAAGATGAGGCAGACAGATTTTAAGAGCCAGAGAGGAGGTAGAAGACCATATGGAAATAGAGTCCTACAGCCTCCTGAAACCTTGCTCATATGAACCGACAGCAATAGTATCAGTGTATACAAGACCCATGCACACTCAAGCAGACAAAAACTCTGCATAGAACTGGGGAAATGGACAGCTGACTGCAATCATAGCTGAAGGAATATTGGCAACTGATTGCTGCTGGGTGAGGAGGAGCTGATCTTCCTAAAACCAGGGACTCTAGACAGGCTGACTAGACCTCAGTGCATGAACTTGCACTGAGGAATGTCTGGGGACACCAACTTTTCACAATAGGCCTTGAGACAAATGATGGAATGTATGAATTTCATTGGAGGGGAGCTATGGGAGGGTGCCAGAGGGGAAGGGGGTATAAAGATGACTAAGATTGATTAAGGTGTTCTGTATGAAATACACAAAATTTAAAAAGTTGAAAAGCTAACCAACGTTCCTGTTTTGGTCATTTCCCTACCACTGTGACTGTATTCTCATGAGATCATTTCCAAAGACAAAGCTGTGATTTGGTTCACAAGTTGAGAGGTGTCAGTCCCTAATGATGTGGGGGTGAGATAAGAAGAGAAATAGGAAAAGGAGGATGAGGAAGAGAGAGAGCTAGAGAGAGAGAGAGAGAGAGAGAGAGAGAGAGAGAGAATACCCATACGTGCAGGCCCTCTCCATTCCTTTCCCTCCACCCAGAGCCCTAGCCTGTATAGCCTATAGCAGGGAGCTGTCCTCATCCAAGGTGGGTCTTCGTCATTACTTAATCCTGTCTAGAAATGTGCTCACAGGCTTCCTCAGAGTGTGTTTTACTAATCTCCCAACCATTTCTCAGTCTGGTCAAGATTATCCATCATACCCACTTTCAGGGGATATCTGTGCAGAGAATTCTGCTGAGACCACATTCCCGTGGGTACTTAGAACAAGCCTGTTTCTCGTGGAAAGGACATCCCATTCCCTTGAGGCCCACTAGCTCACACAATGGCTTACATAAAGCACCCCTCAGACAGTTTGTGCACTGAACTAGAATAAGCTCATTGTGGTAATAATTGCTCAGATCCAAAAAGTCCTCTTCCCCTCACAAATTCTAATGACTCACCTGCTCCTTCTTGGTTTATAAAACTAAATTCCACTCTTTCTGGGGTAAATCCATGCCTTGACTCCCCCAGCCTCATTCTCCCTCCCATACCCCCTCTCCCTTCTCTCCTCCTACCCTGGGTCTTGTCCCATTCCTTGTCTTGGCACCCCAGACACCTGGAGAACCACCATTGCTTCCTGATCCTTTGCATTCAGACCAACTCAGTTCCCTCTCGTGGTCCCCAGGGAGCCCTCTGGGCCTGGCCCCGCCCTCACCTCCCTCTGCTTCCCTGGGCTGCACTGCCCACCAGCCTCTTTCTGGGATGCTGGGGCTGACCTTTCAACTTCCAGATCCTTTGCAGCCAGACCAAACCAGATCCTCAGTGCAGTCCCCAGGAGCCCTTGGGGTTGCTTCCCACCCCCATCTCCCTTTACATCTCTGAGTGTTACAGCCACCAGCTGCCCTAGACCAGCATCTTTCCTGAGCCCGGTTCCCAGGCCAGTCCAACCCCCAAATTCCTGAAGCCAAAATCTTTCCTGGAGGGATCCAGACCTTAGGAGAAAGCCTGAGAGCATCTGGTCCTCATCTGACTTGGGCCTGTGTGGGAATTCCTAAAGACAAAAGCAATATGGCCACTCCAATATTAAATCAAAGAGAGAACTGGAAGCTTAGAGGAACCAGCTTTTCATGACCAAAAAGTAAACCACAAAGACACATAAAGTTAACAAAAAGAAGCAGACCTATACTGGAAGATTTGAATCTCACAGAAGAATCAGAAATTACAAAAGAAATTCACATGTCAAAATCAGAGAGAGAAAATAATATGAAAAACAAAAATAACTTATCCATACCAAATACCAATAGTCCTCTAGAGGAATACAATGAGAACCCCCTAGAGATAATGCAGGACATGGAACTCAAAAGAACAATTATAAATATGATAAAAGAATTCAGTG
>NW_008342543.1:1403079-1404341 GCF_000622305.1 Nannospalax galili
ATGAATTCAGAAAAGAGTTAGAAATATTGAAGAATACTCAGGCTGAAATGAAGAAGGAAGTGAAACACTCAGTAATCCAATTAGAAACGACAGGAGAAAACCTCACCAGTAGGATGAAAGAAATGGAAAACAGAATATCCAGACTGGAAGATAAACTGGATGAACTAGACCACTCAAGCAAAGATTATGAAAAATTTAAGAAAACACAAGAATGGAATATGCAGGAATTGCATGACACTGCAAAAAGACCAAACTTATGAGTCATAGGCATACAGAAAGGAGAAGAATCCCAAGATAATGGCATGGGCCAGATCTTCAACAGAATCATAGAAGAAAATTTCCCAAAATTAAAGAAAGACATGCCCATACAAATACAAGAACCATCTAGAACACCAAACAGACAGGACCAGAAAAGAAACTCTCCAGAGCACATCATAGTAAAAACACTAAACGTACAGAACAAAGAGACAACACTGAAAGCTGCAAAAGAGAAACAATAAGTCACACATAAAGTAAAACCCATTAAGAGCACAGCTGACTTTTCAATGCAAACTATGAAAGCCAGAAGAGCCTGGACCAAAGTATTCCCAGTGTTAAATGACCACAGATGCCAACTCGGACTACTATACCCAGCCAAAATGTCTAGTATAGTCGAAGGGGAAAGAAAAATCTTCCATGATATAAATAGGCTGAAGGAATTCATGTCCACAAAACAAGCCCTTCAGAAAGCTCTGGAAGCAATACAAAGAGCTGAAGAAAAGAATGATTATACCCAAAGGGTTGTGGAAAGAAATTCAATGAAGGCATAACTGTGGAAAAGTACAGCTATATCATAAATGTAAACAGATATAAAAATGACAGGATTGAATAAACATCTTTCATTAATAACTTTAAATATTAATGGATTGAAACCCCCAGTCAAAAGACAGAAACTAGGTGAACGGATTAAGAAACAAAACCCATCTTTTTGTTGTCTTCAAGAAACCCATCTTACTTTAAGGACAGACACTATCTTAAGGTAAAAGGATGGAAAAAACTTTACCAAGCAAATGGTATTTAGAAAAAAGCAGGTGTAGCAATACTAATATCTGACAAAATAGACTTTAAACTAAAACTAATCAGAAGAGATAAAGAGGGCCACTTCATTCTGATCAAAGGAACAATAGACCAAGAAAGTATTAGAATCAAGAACATATGTGCATCAAACTCTGGTGCGCCCGATTTCATAAAAACAGTACTAGAAGACTCTAAGACATAGATTA
>NW_008342543.1:1404433-1407566 GCF_000622305.1 Nannospalax galili
TAAACAATACCATATATCAAATGGACTTAACAGACATCTACTGAGTATTCCACCTAAGCACCAAAGTACATACTTTCTACTACTCAGCACCCCATGGAAGCTTCTCAAAGTCGACCATACACTGGGGCACAAAACAAACCCCAACAAATACAAAAAGATTGAAATAATTCCATGCATTCTATCAGACCTCAATGCAATAAAGCTTAAAATCAACACCAGAAGAAGCCCTAGTCACCACATGAACATATAGAGATTAAACAACACACCCCTGAATGATGAATGGGTTAAAAGAGAAATTAAGAAAGAAATAAAAGTATTCCTGGAACTAACTGAAAAGGACAATACAACACAACAAAACCTCTGGGACATGCTGAAAGCAGTCCTTAGAGGGAAGTTTATAGCGCTAACTGCCTGCATCAAAAAATAGGAAAGAACACAAATAAATGACTTAACATTGAACGAAACTCAAGAAACTTGAAAAGCAATAACAAATGAAACCTAAACCCATCAGACAAGAAGAAATAACAAAAATCAGGGGATAAATTAATGAAATCGAAACAAAGAAAACAATACAAAGAATCAAAGAATCCAACAGCTGGTTCTTTGAAAAGATAAACAAGATTGACAGACCGCTAGCCCAGTTAACCAAAAGAAAGAAAGAGCACCTCCAAATCAGCAAAATCAGAGATGAAAGGGGAAACATCACAACAGACACCAGAAAGATACAGAACATTATAAGGAAATATTTTAAAAACCTATATGCTACTAAATATGAAAACCTAAAAGAAAGGGACAGATATCTAAAGGCATGGGAACACTAAAACTAAACTAAGAAGAGATTAACAGCTTAAACAGATCCATAACACAAAAAGAAATTGAAACAGTAATACAAAACGTCTAGACTAAAAATAGCCCAGGACCAGATGGATTTACAGCAGAATTCTATCAGACATTTAAAGAAGATCTACATCCAATACTACTTAATTTATTCAAAAAGAGAGAAATGGAGGGAGAACTTCCAAATTCCTTCTATGAAGCCAGCATCAATCTAATACCAAAGCCAGGTAAAGATACAACCAATAAAGAAAACTGTAGAACCATATCCTAACATAGATACAGAAATTCTCAACTAGATACTTGCAAACAGCATACAGACACACATCAAAAACATCATCCACCATAATCAAGTCGCTTTATTCCAGAGATGCAGGGATGGTTCAATACATGTATATAAATAAATGTCATAAATCATATAAATGCGCTCAAAGACAAGAACCACATGGTCATCTCAATAGATGCAGAGAAGGCCTGTGACACAATTCAACATGCATTTATGTTCAAAGTCCTAGAGGAAATCGGACGGGAGGGAACATACCTCAACATAATTAAAGCCATGTATAACAAACCCACAGCCAACATCATTCTAAATGGAGAAAAACTGGAAGCATTCCTATTGACAACTGGGGGTTAAAAAAGGGTCACCTGGGTGTGATTGCTAGTGGGAATAGGGTTCCATAGGAGAATTAAAATGTAAAAGTAAATTATGGGGGCCGAAGAGATGACTCAGTGGTTAAGAGCGCTGACTGCTCTTGCAGAGCACCGGGTTTTGAGTCCCAGCACCCACATGGCAGCTATGAACCATCCTTAACTCTAGTTCCAGCAGAATCTGAAGCCCTCTTCTGACCTCTGTGGCATTGCAGGACACAGGTGCATTTACATACATGCAGGCAATACACTCATACACATACAATAAATATAATAAATAAAATATTTTTTTAAAAAAACAAACCACGGAATAAACCTGATCAAAGATATTAAAGACCTCTGCAATGAAAATTTTAAATATATAAAGAAAGAGATTCAGGATGCCATCAGAAGACAGAAGGTCCTCCCATGCTCATGGATTATAAGAATTAATATTGTGAAAATGAACATCCTACCAAAATCCAGTTATAGATTCAATGCAATGCCAATCAAAATCCCCATGACACTTTTCACAGAATTGCAAAAAAAATCCTAAGATTCATATGGAAGCACAAAAACCATATGACCTCAGATAGCCAAAGCAACCCTGAGCACTAAGAGCAATACCAGGGGGGATTACTATACCAGATTTTAAGCTGTATTACAGAGCTATAGTCATAAAAACAACATGGTTCAGGCACAAAAATAGACCCATTGGTCAATGGAACAAAACTGAAGACCCAAATATGAGTACATGCAATTTCAGCCACCATATTTGACAAAGGGGACAAGAACATTCACTGGAGGAAGGACAACATGTTCAGCAAATGGTGTTGCCAAAACTGGATCTCCATCTGTAGAAGAATGAAACTAAACCCCTATCTTTCACCCTGTACAGAAGTTAATTCCAAATGGATCAAAGACCTCAATGTAAAGCCTGAAACACTGAACCTGTTAGAAGAAAACACTGGCAAAAACCTACAAGATATAGGCATACGAAAGGATTTACTAAACTGGACATCATTTGCTCATGAAACAAGGGCAAGTATCAACAAACAGGAACTTAATAAACTAAAAAAGCTTCTGTACATCAAAGGAGGCAACCAGGGAAGCGAACAGAAAACCCAAAGAATGGGAGAAAATCATCACCAGGGACACATCTGACAGAGGTTTAATATCCAGAATATACAAAGAACTCAAAAAACAAAGAATCAAGACAAGAAGCAACCCAATTAAAAGATGGGCTAAAGAGCTAACAGAGAGTTCATAAAACAAGTAAAGACGGCTATGAAGCATCTTAAAAGATGTTCAACATCACTAATAATTAGGAAAATGCAAATTAAAACCACTTTAAGATTTCATCTTACCTGGGTCAGACTGGCTAAGATCAGAGAACAAATGATATCTATTGTTGGAGAGGATATGGGGAAATGGGAATGTTCATCCACTGCTGGTAGGACTGCAAAACTTGTTCAACCCCTATGGAAAGCAGTGTGGAGAACTCTTAGAAAAAACTACAAATGAACCTACCATTTGACCCAGTTATACCACTCCTTGGCATATACCCAAAGAACTCATCCTATTGTGGAGACACTTGTACATCCTTGTTTGTTGCTGCCCTTTTCACAATAGCTAAGAGATGGAAGCAACCTAAGTGTCCCTCAACTGA
>NW_008342543.1:1408100-1409729 GCF_000622305.1 Nannospalax galili
CTTCTTGGGTGTTTAACAGACATACTTTGAGGCCTATGCTAATTTAGTCAGAGGTACATAAAGGACAGTTTTTTCTCCTTGTCCTCCTAGGTTGACTAGTTCCACGGGACTATGAGCATATCCCAAAATGTCCTGTAATTGTGGTGGATCACCTGTCCTCTTGATCAAGGAGGCTGAGGAGACCCTACGAGATGGACTTGAACCAGTGTCCAGTCTACAAAGAGGAGGGTTAACACATAGGAAACATTTCCTCCATGCTTCCAAGCGAAGCCAGCCATGGTCGAACAGGATCTTTGACCTATCTTCACATAGGCAGAACTGGTAAAAGAAAGGAGTCACCGGCTCCTCCGAAGCCCATGTGACCCCTGAGCAACAGATCCTCAAACTACCTTAGGAGTAAAAATAAATTGGTTTTATCTGGGCCAACTGTATGGCCTTAACCACCCAAAACGGAAGTATAACCAAAGATTAAAGGGGCCAATATAATTTTTTAAGAGTCCATATATGCAGCTCAAGGCTACATAACAAGCAACAGTGCCAGATAGGAGATAACTTCTTTTGAGTTGTTGGCCAGAGTGACCAAAGGGACTCCCAGATAGTAACCCAGCATAGAACTGGGAAAATGAACAGGAGACTCCCAATCTTATCTAAAGGAATATTGACAACTGATTGCTGCTAGATGAGGAAGAGCTGACCTTCCTAAAACAAGGAACTCTAGATAGGCTGACTAGATTCAACAGATGGACAGGTAGTGGGAAATGGCTAGGGGGTGCTGACAGCACAGCAGACAGTATCAGGGATATCAGAGTATAAGGGCTCTAGTAGGGGGAGGGAGGCTATGGGAGGGTGCCGTCTGTGAATTAGGTGTATAATCGAATGAGATGGTTTGGAATGTTCTGTGTGATATACACACACAGAAAAAAAATCAACAAATTTTTAAAAAATGTATTATATTTGAAGAGGAAGCATAAAAGTTTACATCATGTTAATTAGAGGTGATGAACATTACCAATAAAATCTCCCCAATGTCTTTATAGACATAGACAGGCACCAAGGATCTGAGTGCAAACAATTACTAGTAATAATCAGATACATACAGATGAGAGATGCATGCATCAGCATCTCAGTGTTAGTAGCAAAAACAATGAGTCTTTCTCTAAGAAACAGTATATTTTAGAATGAAATGGAGATATTTTTTGAGGGCTAAAAACTCATTCAGTTTTATGTCTTACAGGGCCTATACTGAGCTCAATATTGTATAACTGTTTTGATTCAACAGCGAATCTAGAAATTTTATAGCTGCTTTTGAAGTAGCTGTGTCTTTGCTCTGGAAACTGTTATTGGGCATGTCAAAGCTGTAACGATATGCTTCTTCTAAAAAAATAATGTTAAAAAATATAGGAAACAGCATATCTTGAAATGGAGATCTTCTTTAAATGGTAAAAACTCATTCAATATTATATCTTACAGGGTCTATATTGAGTTCAATATTGTATAACTGTATTAATTGTGAACCTAAAATTTTACAGACACTTTTGAGAGAGATGTATCCTTGCTCTGGAGTGTGTTACTGAATATGTTAAAGCTGTAATGAAATGCTTCTTCTAATCATGTAGTTATTAAAATTTT
>NW_008342543.1:1410952-1466570 GCF_000622305.1 Nannospalax galili
GCAAACGATTAAATCCTCTTGCTTGTTGCATCTCCTGGTCTTGGGACTGAGTCATTGGGGTGGGACCTTCCGTGGACATTGGGTACCCCAGACTGGGGGCCCAACATTTGGGGGCCCCCAGACCCATTTCCTCAGATCAGCAGGAGGTAAGGACAGACGTCTTGTGGTTTGTCTTGGTCTTATTGTCTGTCAGTCATTTCCTGTTCTGGGAACGTTCCGTCTGAACATTTGTGCCTGTACAGGACCTGTAAGTCTGTATTCTGGGAATCAGTGGGAGTGGCAGACGTGCCCAGGGACCCCTGGTTCCAACACTCTGATCTTTATGACCAGAGTGGTCTGGAGTGGGGAGGACAGCGTAGCTTTCCTCTCCCCAGGAGAAGGGAGATTGGCTTGGCTACTCCCCTCCCGGTCTGTACTTTCAGTTTTGAGTCAAAAGGTGCACTGAGGATTTTTTTTGTGTTTGTCTGTTTGTCTGTGTTTGTACTTGAGAATCCTGAAGGTAAAAGTGGTGAGTGTAGTGTGTGTCTGGGTGTAAGAAGGACCAGTCCATACGAATGTGATTTAATGCGGTGTGTGTGCGTGCTTGATAGTGTGTTAATATCTTAAAAGGGAAAGGTCTGGTTTTGTATTTTTTTTTCTCTACGCTCTCTATTTCAAGCCTTCCCTGCCTTTTTCTCTTTCCATTCTTTCTTGGTCCAAGTCTTCATGAGGGACCGTTAAAGGTGAAAGAGCAACTGAGGTTTTCTGGTCAGGGCCACTCCCTGATGTAAGCCAAAGGCTCTTAGCCCTCTTAACGGACCCCGACTGCCCACATGGGTGGAGACAGGACGGTTTTTCTGTATCTCCCTTTTTCTCTCCATCTCTTTTTGGCCACTGAAAAAGCCCCGTGGGCATGGGTCGAGCAAGTAAGAGCCACAGGGCGCTCTCCACTAAAAGACTCCTGTGAAAGGATAAGGGGGTCCCAGATGTGAATCCCAGATAAATTCATGTCCCCAAAAGAAGAAAAACTGGGCAACGATAGGAACTCGTCCACAAGCACACTCACTGGTCATTATTGTTTGGAGTGGCATCTACATCTCTCTCTCTCTCTCTCTCTCTCTCTCTTTATTTCTGTTCCCCCCTTTTTCTTCTCCCCCATGGGTCACTAAGTCTAACTCTGGAACATTGGAAGGAGGTTGTGGAATGGGCTCATAACTTATCATTAGAGGTCCAAAAGAAAAAGTGGCAGAGTCTCTGTTCCTCTGTATGGCCCTCTTTTGAGAAAGGATGGCCAAGGGATGGGACTTTTGACCTTACTACTATCTTGCAGGTTAAGGAATACATTTTCCACCCAGGACCACATGGACATCTGGACCTACATAGTCACCTGGGAAGATTTGGCCCAGAACCTCACATCCTGGGCACGGCCGTTCCTACCTCCTAGGGGAACTGGAGAGACAGACCAAGGGCCCCCTACCCCTTCTGCTCCCCTGAGTCTCACTTCCTCCCTCCTGCCCCTTCAGTCTTCCCCTGAAAAAAAACAAAGGCCAGTCCTCCCTGAGGACCAAGCCTCCCTAGCCCTCCTTGATCCTCCACCTCCCTATCCACCTGCACAGGCACCTCCACCCCAAGAACTACCTTATCCCTTTCCTGATTCCTCTGAACCTGACAAATCCCCTCCTCTATCTAACAGACTCCTCCTAAGGAGGGATAGAGGGGGCCCCTCTAATGGAACCTGGACTGCCCAGGTTTTTCCCCTCCGAACTGTAGGGGATCAAATCCAGTACTGGCCTTTTTCAGCCTCTGACCTGTATAATTGAAAGACTCATAACCCCTCTTTTTCCCAAGATCATCAGGCTCTAACTGCTTTAATAGAGTCTATTCTCCTTACCCACCAACCCACCTGGGAGGATTGCCAACAACGTCCTCCAGGCACTTTTAACTACAGAGGAAAGACAACGAGTCATCCTAGAGGCCCAGAAAAATGTCTCCGGGCAGGATGGGAGACCCACTCTGCTCCCAAATGAAATAGACACAGGATTTCCTCTGACCAGACCCAACTGGGACCCTGAAACCGTGGCCGGTAGGGAGCGTCTCTGTCTTTATTGCCAGACTCTGTTAGCAGGTCTCAAAGGGGCCGGAAGGCGCCCAACCAATTTAGCAAAGGTGCGTGGTATAATCCAGGGGGAAAATGAAACCCCCGCAGGGTTCTTAGAGCGCCTGATAGAGGGATATCGGATGTACACCCCTTTTGACCCCACAGCCCAGGAGCGTCAGGCAGATCTTATTATGGCCTTTATAGGACAATCAGCTCCTGACAGTCATGGTAAACTTCAATGGCTAGAGGGCCTTCAGGAGCATTCCCTACAGGACTTAGTAAGAGAAACTGAGAGAATCTATAACAAGTGAAAAACTTTAGAGGAAAGAGAGGACAGAATCAGAAAAGAGCAGGAAGCTAGAGAGGATAAGAGAGAGAAAAAAGAGAAATAAAGAATTAAGTTGAATTTTGGCCACAGTAGTTCAGGGAACAGGACCAGGACCAGGTAGGGACCTGGGAGACAAAAGAAAGCCCTGAGTAGATAAAGACCCTAAAGCTAAAATATCGGGACAACTAACCTGGATGCGACTTCCCCAAGGATTCAAAAACTCCCCTACTCTGTTTGATAAAGCTCTACATTGTGACCTGGCTGACTTTCAGGTAAGAAACCCACAGATTATGCTCCTCCAGTATGTAGATGACCTCCTCTTAGCGGCTGAGACGGAAGCAAGCTGTTTGCAAGGTATGGAGGCTCTCCTATTGAGACTGGGAGAACTTGGATACTGAGGCTCAGCAAAAAAATGCCCAAATCTGCCTACAGCAGGTAAACTATTTGGGCCACTGGCTAGAGGGAGGACAACGATGGCTGTCAAATGCCAGGGTAACTCATTACCAGGCACTACTATTAAATCCAGAAAAGATCAAGTTTGGTAGCCCTGCTACCTTAAACCCTGCCACGCTGCTACCAACCCCGGAGAAAGACACTGAGATTCCCGATGATTGTCAGCAAATACTTGCGGAGACGCATGGGACTAGGGAAGACCTCACTGACCAGCCCCTAACAGATGCAGATGCCACCTGGTATACAGATGGGAGCAGTTTTCTGTGAGACAGTGAGTGTAAGGCGGGGGCAGCAGTAGTTGATGGAGAGAACATAATTTGGGCCCAAGCACTGCCAGCCAGAACATCGGCCCAGCGGGCTGAATTGGAAGCCCTGATTCAGGCCCTAAAGTTAACAAAGAGCGAAAAGGTCAACATTTACACTGACAGCCGCTATGCATTTGCCATGGCTCACGTACATGGAGAAATTTACCGGAGGCGGGGGCTCCTCACCTCAGCTGGTAAGGACATTAAGAACAAAAAAACAATAGTGGCCCTTCTACAAGCCTTGTGCTTGCCTAAAAAAGTCAACATTATCCATTGCCCTGGACATCAGCGAGACCAGGGGCCAATTGCTCAGGGCAATCAGATGGCAGATGAAACTGCCCATCAGGCAGCAGAAGGCACCTGCATTCTCTACACACACGCAGACCTTAAGGCTAAAATTGAGGCACAAACAAAGGAGGGAGATGCTCTTTTTACCTACACTGAACAGGATCTGGAACTCATTCGAAAGCTCAATGCTACCCTGGACCCAGAATCTAAAATGTGGGAATACCAGGGTAGGATAGTGCTTCCTCGAAAGGCAGCCTTTGAGCTAATCTCCCAACTCCACCAGTGGATGCACTTAGGACACAAGAAACTAAAAACAGGGACAATCGGATGGCAGATGAAACTGCCCGTCAGGCAGCGGAAGGTACTTGTATTCTCTACACCCATTCAGACTTTGAGGCTAAAATTGAAACATAAACAAAGGAGATTGTGTCTCATGTTCCCTGGTGAATGCTATCAGATCAAAGGTCCCATCTGGTAAGAGAAAAAGAGGGACACGACCAGGGACTAACTGGGAAGTAAATTTTATTGAGGTCCTCCCAATGGTTATAAATATCTTTTAGTGTTCATAGACACTTTCTCAGGGTGGGTTGAAGCTTTCCCCACCCGGAAGGAGACAGCCCAGACTGTGGTGAAGAAACCGATTGAAGACATCTTCCCTCGATTCGGACTGCCTAAGGTAATTGGGTCTGATAATGGCCCAGCCTTCATCTCCCAGGTAAGTCAGGGAATGGCCAAAGCACTGGGGATTAATTGAAAATTACATTATGCTTATAGACCCCAAAGTTCAGGACAGGTAAAAAAAAAAATAAAACCATTAAAGAGACCTTAACCAAATTAGCTCTAGAGACTGGCACTAAAGACTGGGTGCAGCTCTTACCTCTAGCTCTATTTTGAGCTAGAAATACTCCTGCCATGTACGGTCTAACCCCCTACGAAATCCTTTTTGGAGGACCACCTCCTGTTCTCAATGTAACTTTGTCCCCTTGCCCTCTTCCTTTGATAACCCCAGCTTAAAAACAAGACTCCAAGCCCTTCAGATCATCCAGAACCAGGTTTGGAAGCCCTTGGCTGCTGTCTACCGGCCTGGAAGCCCACAAACGCCCCACTCCTACCAGATTGGAGATCAGGTGTATGTGAGAAGACACAACGTAAAGACTCTTGAACCATGGTGGAAAGGACCCTACACGGTTCTCCTGACTACGCCCACAGCCCTCAAAGTAGACGGGATTTCGGCCTGGATCCATGCTTCCCATGCTAAAAGAGCCCCGACCCAGGATGACACTGAAAAATGACATCTACACAGAATATCCAACACCTCACCCTGGCTCTGAAGGTCCTGAGCACATAAACCACTCCAGCTGGGAATTAGTCGCCATCATCATCATCTCTGCAGCCTTGATCATCCTTGTTGCCATCATCACATTGGTACTCATTGACCTTGCTTAAAAGCTGTAACACAACTTCTCACGATGCGGCTGACTCTGCTCCTTGAAAAAATCTGCCTGCTCCTGGCAGCAAAATGCCTGCCGGTGGTACAATCCTCATGTGCCTATGCAGCTGACATAAATGGTGACAAATCCTGAAACAGGCCATACACTTCGGCTCGCTAACTCCACAAGACCACTGGGTAATATCGATAATTTAGGCCTTGCTCCTGACCCAACAATACCATGCTTCAAAAAAAAACAAAAAGGTCTATAGATTTTATGATTAAAATCCTGCCATAAGAAAAGGGGGGAATGATAGAATCAAATTAAAGCCCCCCAAGATCAAAGTGGATTCAAACCAACCAAAAAGGTCTATAGATTTTATGATTAAAATCCTGCCATAAGAAAAGGGGAGAATGATAGAATCAAATTAAAGCCCCCCAAGATCAAAGTGGATTCAAACCAAGTCCCCCAGGCAAAACAAAGTACAAGGAAGTAAAATAAAAAATAATTCTAACTGCTGACAAAAAACTAACTTTTTCATGGTGCTTGCACAAGCTGAAAATCACCCGAAACTTCCCCCTCCCACTGCTGCCGGTTTTGGTTTGTGGTTTTTGCCTTTAAAAGTAGCCTGTAAGCTGAGCTCGGGGCTGCTGCTGCTCTCTCTCCGAGTGAGGCAGGAGCCCGTCTGCGCAAACGATTAAATCCTCTTGCTTGTTGCATCTCCTGGCCTTGGGACTGAGTCATTGGGGTGCGACCTTCCATGGACGTTGGGTACCCCAGACCGGGGGCCCAACACAGTGAGACAGTCAATATGTACAGTGGTAAATGCTGAAGGGAAAAAGCATTGGATACGGGCTGTGGGCCTTCCAGACAGCTGAGAAGCTGAGATTCTGAAGTGACCAAGGAGCACCCCCGTGAGGAGTTGACTTTGCAGTGAATCCAGAAGAAAGGTGAGGAATGGAAGGAGCCTGTGGGAAGAGCACCAGAGGAGGTTCTGGGTGGGAGTGTGCCTGTGGGGTCAGAAATGGGCACATGCTGGGGATGGGGAGAGTAAAGCGGAAAGCAGGAGGTGTGGGAGGGAGGGAGAAGCTGGTGTGGGAGGGGTGAAAGGCTTCAGGAGCAGCAAAGCATTGTGGGTTATCCTGGGGACAGGTGAAGAGGCCCAGAGACCCATCTAATCTCAAGCAAGTCGTCACTAAATCACAGTCCACACAGAACACTGGGTGGTAGAGTAAGGACCTGTCCAGTCGTCAGACACCAAACTGTTGCCAAGGATAATACCATCCCTAACTTCCTCCACAGATAACCCCGAATACCATATTTTCACAGTGACATAAGCATTACCGAATCAAAGCCTGAGGCATATTGTGAACTGGTTCCAACCATTCTCCATACTGGAGGTACTACTCAGAGAGACATCGGCCGTGTTGGAAGGGTCTTCAGCTCCATCTCCACTAACATAACGGAAAGGACAGTTAGAGACAGAGGTGACAACAGAGATGGGCTTATGGTTCCACTATCAGTGGGAGACTTTCCATCACACACTGAACCTCTCTGCTCCTTGCTGAACAGATGGGCTCATCCCACAGAATACCGCAAGAACAGACAGGCATGTGATCTGTAGTCTGTGACAAACTCATATTCTTCATAGTGTTTTGCTTATATTCAGGTTCAAAAGACCCTCATAATCTCAGAAAGTCTGGATGATATTATAGCTGGATATATTTTGGCTTTAATGGATGTTGGAAATAGGAAACATTTTTTGAGACCCTGTAGGCCCAGCTAGCCTGGAACTCATTATGTAGACCAAGTTGACCTTGATCTCATAGAGTGCTGGGATTAAAGTTATGTGCCACCACTCCTAGCTGATAACCATGTCTTCATCTTCCCTAAATCTTAGCATCATTCCATATAAACTAAGGGAGATGATATCTACCTTTCCTCTTTTACATCCTTGACTGGAACAACATATATAAAAGTTCTCTGGAAAACAATCAAATGTGAAACTGGTAGAGAATGCATTTGATCTGATAGTTTCAGCCCACATCCTTTAGTCTCATTTGCATAATTTTGAATGACATTTTGGGGGAACTTGACGTGCGACTTAAATGTAGTCTTTGGTGTCACATAGGAGACAATGCTGACGTAGATGGGAACCCAGGGTAAGCGTTTTCATGCTCTCCAGGAAACGGGCATTCAGATTCTGGGCAGCTGCAGGGGTTGGATACCTGGTGCTCAGAGCTTCCTCTCACCAGTTCCCCTTAGGGTGTCTGACAGATGCCGAGTGGATTAGGTACCTGCTTCTCCTTCTGCACAGTGACGCTCATTGCACTCTTCTGTTTAGAATCTAGGGACACTGTAGCAGTCAGACCTGTTTTCTACATCTCTGCCCCACAGGTGTGGTGCTTGAATGGGAACACACCCCCACAGGCTCCAAGTATTTGAACACTCGGTCTCCAGTTCCTGGCACCGTTTGGGGACACAGGGAACCTTTAGGAGGTGAGGCCATACTGGAGGAAGTACGTCGCTGCAGGTGGGCTTTGAGAATTCATATATGCCCATTTCTAATCTTTCTCTCTGTGCTTTCTGTGCCTGCATGAGGTTGTGAGCATTCAGATGCCTCCTGCCACACCTCCCCACCATGATGGACTCTAATCCTCTGCAACAGTAAGCTCAATAAACTCATCCTTCTAGAAGTTGCCTTGCCCATGGTGTCTTATCATAGTGACAGAAATGTAACTAGTGCAGTGTGCCTCCCTGTCTGTCTATCTCAGATCTCCTTCTGACATATGGAACCTCTGTCTTTAGATCAGTTTTCTGGCTGTGGTTCCCTGAGATGCATTAGAGGTGCTGGGAAGAAGAGGCATAGAAGGCACAGACACCATGGCAGCTCCTAGGCATGGAGATATGATGCCGACCTTCAGTAGACAGGAAAGAACAGACAGTTGTACTCCAGGCACATGGCACACTCCGCTCTACAGAACCATCCTCAGGGACCAGGGTGTTTGGATGAACTACTCTGAATGTTAAAGTCTCTGCATAATTCGGTTCACTGACTCCACAGATAATAAATATCTGGATCTTCAGCTTACTGAGTGCCATGCTGTCTCACTAAAGTTTTTCCTCTTCCCTCCCTGGGAGACCTGAGGGCATGCCCTCTGATGACTCCACAGTCTCCTGGTCCTGACGTGTATCAACAAATTGAAATAAGACATCCTATTTAAATTTTGCATAGTTTATATGACATTTGGGAGGGGGTGACTTACAGAGAAACAGCTTCTCATAACTCACCATCCAAGCCCCGCCCATAGTCTCCATCAGCTTTCTCTAGTGGGTGCCTTGGTCTGAGTGCCTTGCTCTGCAGAGCCCACGAGAGAGGCAGGACCCCACCCTTGCTGCTCTGCAGGCTCCGCTCCCTGAGTTCCAGTATGGCTGCGGCTCCACCCTTTTTCCAGGGTGCCCCGTCACTGGCTTGTGCCTGTTGCCCATGCTTTTCAGAGGAATGAGGAATTTCTGGGCTCCCCATGTCCTTTTCCCTGACCAGATTCTCCTGGAGGTTCAGTTAACACGTTTGCAAACTGCCCTGCCAACCATCTCAGGACATGAAAGGCCTTTACTAGAGCATGCAGTCCTCAAATAACATCCTTATTGTCATGTCCTCTGCCCCACAATGAAAATAACTTCTTCAGCCCAAATGATTTACCTGTCAATTCCGTGAATGCCTGGTCACCCACCTCTGGGACTTCTGGGAGAGGATACCCTCTCAGGGGATGAGTTCTTATGGAAGGATTAATTTAGGTAATGACTGTGTGTTCTCTAAGGGAGAATGAGGACCACAGCTGCCCCTGTTCCTGCCATCATGAGGTGAGCACCTCGCTCCACATGCTGCTTCACCACAGTCTTGAAACTGAGGCCAGAGAAATAAGGATTGAAACCTCTGAAACTGTGAGCCACGGTAAACCTTACCCTTATTTTATTTCCAGTACATTGTTGTAGTTCCAGAATGCTGGCTCCTACAAAACCTGACTACGTTCCGGAAGAGTCGCTATTATAGTAATATATCCTGTACACACAAAGTTCTGGTCAAAGACAGCAAAGCATTTTTATTATTGTATCTTTTTATCATTTGTACACATGACAAGTCACAAAAAAATGCCAACTGAGAAGCCAGCGTAGAAAAATAGTGGAATTACATTGGCATTAATGACTTCATCATGACTAACACTGCTGTTTCACAGATGACTAGTGTGTTTCCATGCACCGTGAGGGTGTGCAGGAAACTCATTAGTTTATATTTTATACTTTTTCATCAAAGTAAGTGTGAGTTAGAAATCACAGTGGCATCAAGCTGTACGTTCAAGTGATCTCTGAGACCACGACCAAACACATTGAATTCCCCCCCACTTACGTTCTAAAAGAGAGAGGTCATATTTGTAAAATTAAAAACACCAAAATAAAAATAAGAAATCTCATACCCTTACTCTGTGCTAACAGTAGTTGTGAACTCCAGGTCAGCTCCCTTGTCTAAGCATGGGCATGTTTATGGACACTGTTGTTGGGCCTCTTATTTGAGAAACTATGTATTTTATATATTGGTTTGAAACTAAGTAGGAAGCTTGGAGCATCCAAAGGTTGCATTGTGGAGGGAGTACCTTCTTCTGCAGGAACTGCTCCTTGGCAGACCGGCTTGTAACATGTACCAGCCACCTGCCTGCTCTCATCAATTCCCCACCTCCACACTGATGTAGGAATCTTGGCTGCCTGACAGGAAGCACTGAGGTCTTACCTGCAAGGTAGAGATGACAGTGCCATGACATCTCCTCAGGATCTGTTCTCTGCACCAAGACCCACATGACTCCAACCTTGGGAGTGTGTGACCAGATGAGTTATACTTTCTAGAAGGAAAATATATGCATATATTTTTCCTTTGCATGTATGTGTGTAAACATAAAGCTACACATTACTAGATTCACCTTAATTATTAAACCTCCTAAGGGCAGAGAGCTTGAAGTGAGTTATTTTGCCACATGCAGTAAGTTTAGCTTTGTGCTAAAGGACATTTCAACTATCTTTGAAGTTTGGTGTAATATAAAGGAATCAAAGTGACCTTTACAGAGTTCAGCTTCAAGCACTACTAGATATAATTCTTTTCCTAGCTATGTGTCAAGGTTGCAGACATTTCTCAACTCTTAGCAATGGCTTATGATGTCCCCTGAGTAGAAAAATGATAGATCACCTAGACACTAAATCAACATGTGAGTCTTCAGCCTGGAGACTCTTGGAGTCACGATGGGATGTTCCCACTGTTGGAAGCTTAAGCCTAAAGTTTTAGACAAGGTACTGTCACTCAGACAATGCTGCGAATTCCTTTGAAGTCACATAGAATGTTTTTTAATTTATCCCAATGAAACTTCCTTGTAGTCCCCCTTCTGCTAGAAAATACTCCCGTCTCCACTAGATTCCCAAATTCCTGATTTATTAAACTTTCTGCTCAAGATCTTTTTCTCCTGCTTCATTCTCAGCAGAACTTCTTCTAAATAGGCATCTCCAGACCTGTTTTATAAACAAGAAGATAGGCTCTTCCCAGGATAACAAACTCCACTTTAATTTCTTATCTCATGAAACTATCTCTTCCTGGAAATTCAGAGGACACTGACGTGACCAGTGTTGAGCTTTTCCCACCTCAGTGTCAGTTGCTGTGGATGAGGTGAAGCCTGGAGAGTAAATCATGAGCTTTCAAAAAACTATTTTTAGAAAAAACATATCTCCCTCCCACTCTGTACCAGGCAATAGGTGGAGCCCCACATTCCCATGAATGGATTACATGCGGTTTTGCCTCAAGGAAAAACAGGCATGTGTTGGAGGCCTACAAGGCAAAAATATGGATATGACGGGAATCTCAAAAGGATGTTTGTAAGTCCCTGAGAACACGGAACTGATGGCAAGACATGGGACTCAGATTTATCTTTAGAGAAACCTACCCTCTGCAAACAGGTGGCGACTCAAACTGTCTTGTTAAGGGTCTTGATTCCTGGACGAGGACAACTGGTCAGTCTGATGGGAATAATGGAAAGAGAAGGAGTACAGAGGCATGCTGAGGAGGGAAAAGGTCAAGGTTTCAGGTGCGATACTGTGGCTAGAAGGAGGAAGAGGACCTAGCCACATTTGCTGATGGAAACTATTTTTCTTCATCACCTAGCTTGTCGGTTAGGTAAGTACTTCATTCCAGAACACATAACAGAATATCATAAAGTTTAATGTGATTTCTCCAGCTTTGATAAATTTCTAAAAATAAAGGTGTGCTTTTTTTTTGTTTTGTTTTTGGTCTTTTTGAGACAGGGTCTCTTTGTAGTGCCAGCTGGCCTAGAACTCCCCGTGTAGACCAGGCTGACCTTGAACTCACAGGGATCCATCCATCTGACTCTGCCTCCGGAGTACTGGGATTAAAGTCGTGTATCACCATGTCTGGCTTGCCTTTTACAATCAGTAATGAGTGTTTAAATATCAAGTCTAGCTCAGCTAAGCAAATTACCTGACTTCATCAACACCATTTGTGTGTTGTGTGTGCAATAGTGTCATGACTGTTATGGGGTAACTAACTGTTTTCTAATTGGATCAGAGGCCTGCTCCACAAGAGGGAATTCTATGCTGGTGCTATAATTCTGGTCAAAAGTTAATGGCTGGAAGATCATAGACCCCATGTTGGAACCTGCTACAGTTGTTTTGCT
This sequence comes from Nannospalax galili, assembly GCF_000622305.1. NCBI lineage: Eukaryota > Metazoa > Chordata > Mammalia > Rodentia > Spalacidae > Nannospalax > Nannospalax galili. The sequence goes on from NW_008342543.1 coordinate 1,422,562, forward strand.
AAATGGTCATACTGTCGAAGTGGCTTCAAAATATTTATGTTTATATCTATAAACTTGAGCTGCTCTCAGACCTGATCAGAGAAGCTTCCTTTGGCAGTGGACAGAAATCAAGGCACAGACTCCTAACTTGTGAAAGTGCTGAGAGTAAAAGACTAAGTGTTCAACCACGAATGGGCGATCTTCATCAACCCTCCACCCCACCAAAGCTCAGGAAACATCTTGGAAGAGGTGGAGGATGGGGAAGAGAGCACTGAGAAGAGGACATGACATGGCTGTTGCAGTCATAAACCCACAGTTGTAGTAGTTACCTCCTTAAGACCAAACAGCAAGCTGCAAAGCAGCATGCCAGCCAATATTCCAACGCAGTTGGGTGGGGGCATGGTCTCCAGGGTTCACCCATTCCTGAGGAGCAATTGGCGGTTGGTACCTGCTGGGCGAGGGAGAATCATTCTTCTCTGAGGGTGTAAACACGACTAGGTTTCCAATGCTGCCTTGGATGGCCCCATAGCTATGCACGTAAGGGCAGCACTAAGTTGACTTACTGAATTATCAAAAAATAGAAAATGAATGAAGTTAGGATGGGGATGTTTGGGGGAGGATGGGGGGAGTTGGAAGGAGATATGGGGTGTGGGGGTGTACATGATTGTATTTCATTGCATAAATCTATGGAATCCTCAAAGAATTTATTTAAAGAAAAAAGAAATCTTACCAAACCACTATTCACTGTCTTGTCTTGCTCTGTTTATCTGATGTTATCTGTTCAAGTTCCTCCATGGGAAGCCCAAGACATGTCTACTGTGTGGCTCAAAGGGGAAGTTCAGTAAAGAGTCATGGGAAAGACATGGCCAAGGACTCCTCACAGGCAAGGGGGATCCGGTGTTCTCTAGAATCAGCCCGGGAGAGGGGCATAAAAGCCAGCAGGCTTGCAGTCTATGGCCCTCCGTTCCAAGCACAAAGCTTCTGTTGGAGTTTCAGTGGAAACTCCTTCAAGACATGAGAAGACCTTGCAGGAAGGTTGAATCCCACTTTCTATGTCATACTTGCTTGAATATTCTCCACGCCCCCTTTTAATATGCAGCAGGCCCTCCCTCTCTCTCTCTCTCTCTCTCTCTCTCGCTCTCGCTCTCGCTCTCTCTCTTTCCACTCACACCATTCTCTTTAAGCCTTTCATCAGAGGCTACCTACAACTAACTTTCACCAGGCTGACTCTTGCTCAGCCTTCATATGAGGGCTTCTCCAACAAGTCCCCCAGAAGAAATGCCTGAGCATGGGCACCTCTGTGGTTCAGGCTGGAGTCCTGCCTCTGGTCACTCATAAGAGCCCCGTGGCTTCTGTGGGGGCCCAGCAACTGTGCTTCCCATTTGTCTGCACGCCTTGCTAAGCCATGAACTACTAAACTTACCAATGCATCTTTGGCATAGAGGAGGCCCTCAAGTAACTGCATTGAGCAAAGGATTCACATCATGAAAGAGTGAACGTAGTGATAGATGGATATGTGGAAAACTGCCTCCTATTTCAAGTTTGGCATTCAAGGTTGTGCCTCTTCCCAGGCAGTGGAGACCAGGCTTTGAGGACACCTTGCATCCGTCACAGCCCTCCCTCCATCTCATCGTAATAACAGGTGACTCCTTGAGTTCCCTGAGACCTGACTTCACACTCATCTGTGAGCTCCTCTCCAGAGCCCACGGAAGTCACTGAGAGGGTGGCGGGAACTGTTGACATGGTAGGATTTTCTCCCACTGTGTTTTTCCATGTTCTTTGCACATTACCTGCTTTCAACTTGCCACTGAGATCATAACTAGACTCCGATCTGGATTTAGGCGCGTAGCCACTGCCTTGAGTTTATTTAGCTCATGAACAACAAATTCCAAATAATCTCAGGGTTAGTAATTTTTTTATTTCTAAGTAGTTTGGTGAGACTTAACAAATCATACAAACAAAACCCAAAAATAGAACAGAGAATGGAGACATCCTAGATTGTATCTTGGGCAGGCTTTTGTTTATCTTTTTTATAACCAATAATAGAATGTCCATGTTTTACATTATACATATATATTATGTATATCTATATATTATATATAGTATATATAATTTATACTTTAATAGAAAGACATAAAAAAGCCTTTGCAAATGAGGCATGACATACAACACTTGACACTCTTATTTACAGTACAGGAGTACACTTTCTACATGATGATGATAGGTTCTCAGAGGCCAGAGAGAGTTTACAAAGACAGCAGGACACCCCCATAAAAAGGAGGTGTTCATGCAGCTGGACTGGTATTGCCATTAGTTCTGTGTCCAGACAGCATATTGAAGGTAAAAATGATGTCTGGTTATTGGAAAGATGGTGATGATTAGATTCATCCCAGCTTCATAAGCACTGGCTACACAGGCTTTCAGACGACCAGGGGATGAAACATGAAATGTGCCCATCAGATGGGCAGGGCTCCTCTTAGAGCCAGAAAGGAGAACTTGCTACAAGCTGGCCATCCTGTGCTGAGCAGGAGCATTATGTGAGTCGGGAGACCCAGGGTCAGGGTTGCATGACTAGGAAACAAATGTTCTGTCCAGGTAACAAAGCACCCAAAAATAGAACAGAGAATGGAGACATCCTAGATTGTATCTTGGGCAGGCTTTTGTTTATCTTTTTTATAACCAATAATAGAATGTCCATGTTTTACATTATACATATATATTATGTATATCTATATATTATATATAGTATATATAATTTATACTTTAATAGAAAGACATAAAAAAGCCTTTGCAAATGAGGCATGACATACAACACTTGACACTCTTATTTACAGTACAGGAGTACACTTTCTACATGATGATGATAGGTTCTCAGAGGCCAGAGAGAGTTTACAAAGACAGCAGGACACCCCCATAAAAAGGAGGTGTTCATGCAGCTGGACTGGTATTGCCATTAGTTCTGTGTCCAGACAGCATATTGAAGGTAAAAATGATGTCTGGTTATTGGAAAGATGGTGATGATTAGATTCATCCCAGCTTCATAAGCACTGGCTACACAGGCTTTCAGACGACCAGGGGATGAAACATGAAATGTGCCCATCAGATGGGCAGGGCTCCTCTTAGAGCCAGAAAGGAGAACTTGCTACAAGCTGGCCGTCCTGTGCTGAGCAGGAGCATTATCTGAGTCGGGAGACCCAGGGTCAGGGTTGCATGACTAGGAAACAAATGTTCTGTCCAGGTAACAAAGCCAACATCTTTGTCACTGAGTAGTATGAGTCTATGACTCAGTAACTCAGGGGGGAAAAAACACCCAATGAGAAATGCATGCCTTAAGACCGGGGTATAAGAAAATTCAGAAAAGACCTACAGAGAAACCCTAAAGTCACGATGCAGACGTCTGCCTTTGCAGACTATGCAGGCCCCTACCGCCATCACCCACAAGTATACAGTCCTGTAAAGTGCCTGTCTGGATTCACTTCCCATGGTGAACACTTCATGTGTGTGCATCCTTGATTCTGACATGAGCCCAGACTCCTTTGGCTTTCTTCCCGTGGGATATGTGACCTGGAAGGCTGGTCCAGGTGCTCAGGGCAGACAGGTTTCCACAGTGTGTGGGGACCTTCTGCAGGTACCTGGACTCTCAGCTCCAGAGATGTGCATCCTTGATTCTGACATGAGCCCAGACTCCTTTGGCTTTCTTCCCATGGGATATGTGACCTGGAAGGCTGGTCCAGGTGCTCAGGGCAGACAGGTTTCCACAGTGTGTGGGGACCTTCTGCAGGTACCTGGACTCTCAGCTCCAGAGGGCCAGACTCCAGTGTGAGCCATCCCTCCTGCTCTGGTTCATGCACTCCTTCTGTACAGCTAAACGATTCATCGTCTGCTTGAAGACTGCAAAATGTGCATTAGTCTTTGGGACCATTTTAAATATTCTGGCCATTTTCAAAACATCTGTGTAGTCACTTACCAATAACACTTCAAGTTGGGTCTTCAGTCTGGCTTTTGTTCTCCATTCTGACCTCACTTTTACCTCTGCTCTCTGTTAGTGTTTATCAGTGGTGGCCTTTCCTAGCCCTTTATTTTCCTAAGGCAAGAAGACATTACTATTGAAAGAAAACCAGCACCCTTCTAAGAGCTCCCCTGAGGTGGTTTTATCTAACATGCCTCTGTTTGGATGTCTTTCTCCTTCCAGGGAGAGAAGAAACCACTGGCCACATTAAAGGTTTTAATTTTTTTTTTTGTGTCCATGGATACCAAGCACAGGTTTACCAGCAGCACCACCTTTTTCCAGTCTTTCCTTACATCACCCACCCACAGCTGTTGTAAAATGAAACGGGGGTTTATCACACGTTCCTTTGTACTTCGTTTAGAAGACATGAAGAGAGAATGGGAGTGTGGATATTAGAATTCTTTGTACAAGTGGCACATTTGAATCTATTAAGGATTCTATTTACACAAATGTGTTCCACTTCCGCACAGAGGTTAACCTGAGTTCTGAAATGTTCATATGCACTTAATTGAATCAAAATGATAAAGCTATGATCTAGTAACTTATTGGGAAAATCTAGTTAGGTTGGAGCTGTGTCAGTGAGCCATGGTTGCTATAAAAGTGGCTCACGAGCTCCAAGTGTTCCGTTTATTTGCTCGTATTTCCCTTAGAAAGTATCTTGAAGGAGAAGCCAGGTGGCTAGACAATTTCAAGCAAGCACTGTTTTCTTTCACAATATTTGTTCAGCTTTTTCCTAAGTCTAAATTGAAAGCATCGCTATTATCCGGTCCCACCCGAGCCTCACGCTTCCACACCCTCTCTTCTGTTACTCCACCCTGGAAATAGGTTAGTTGGAGCTGTGTCAGTGAGCCATGGTTGCTATAAAAGTGGCTCACGAACTCCAAGTGTTCCGTTTATTTGCTCGTATTTCCCTTAGAAAGTATCTTGAAGGAGAAGCCAGGTGGCTAGACAATTTCAAGCAAGCACTGTTTTCTTTCACAATATTTGTTCAGCTTTTTCCTAAGTCTAAATTGAAAGCATCGCTATTATCCGGTCGCACCCAAGCCTCACCCTTCCACACCCTCTCTTCTGTTACTCCACCCTGGAAATAGGTTGCAGACAGCATGTCCTGCTAAGAACTCAACTGACTTTAAAGGGTTCCGGCCAGTCCCCAGGCTTCTCCCTCACAGTCACTACTTAAAATAGTTGAGTCCTGCCACCAAGAAAAACTTCTCTAGAAAGAGTTCTGAATCCAACACAGCGATGTGAGCTGCTCGGCCAATCAGGGTGTTGGCAGTGTTGGGCAGAGCGTGGAACACATTATGTCTGATCAAAGTGCAGTCCTTGGCTTCCGCCAGAGGGCCCAGCAGGTTGTTGATCATTTCTGCGTAGACAGGCCCTGGAAGGGGAAAGGAGGAGAAAGGACACTGTGGAGCTGAGCAGTGGACTCTGGAGAACAAGTTTGCACGTGTGTCGGCAAAGGAGTCCTTCAAAGACTAGTTTCCCAGCTCACCTGAGTGTGCGTGACATAAAGAAGAAATCCGATCAAAGTAAACCAGTCACGGTAGCAGACATTTAACAACACCATGTATTGCAGACGCCAAGTGGCATTTCACAGGTCCCCTGATTCCAAGAACAAGAGGATGGTGATGTGGGGTTTGTCATTGGGTTGTTTTATCTTTCTAGGTAAAGTCTCAGTTAATTGTGTTTCTACCTGAGACGTGACACAGTTGAAGATTTTCCTCAGATAGTGGAGGGTGTTGAGACCTACAGTCATAGCAAGTCACTGTGTAATGTGCAAGGTGTGCAGAAGAGTTTACTGTCCACACTTCTCTACCTGTGTTCTTCTGTCATCGTCACGACAAATTTAATGCTGTGTAGACATACCTGCTGGAATGGTGGTGAGGACCAAGTTGCCTTACTGACCCAGCAGGGAGACAATCACCACAGACTGAGACACAGGCCTCGAGGGGCCCACTCCAATGAACACGGTTTGAGTCTTACAGCCAGTCTGGGACTCACAGAGAGAGGGACAAGTCTGTTGAGTGCTCCCATCAGTCACTCCTCACTCTAGACACTGCTGCACCCCACATGAACATTCCCATACTCCTTTCCTCTCCCCTTAACATATCAGCAGGGGAGACCACTCGGGGTTCTGTTTTCCTATGCTGAGAGGGGTGCCGGCTGGTGCCCTCTCCCAAGAACCCACCAGTCTCCTCTTCCCAGCCATTTCACAGGAATTACAGGCATGTGCAGCTATGCCTCACTTTGGAAGTGAATGTGGGAGATCTGAACTCAGGTTTTCATGATTGTACAGCAAGGTGAAACTATCTTCAAAGCCCTGAAAACTTACAACTTGTAAGTTGGCACATGCATACAAAGAGAATAGAAGGAAAAGATGAGGACATAAGAAGCAGTAAAGAAAGAAGTAATTATTATCATAATTTTTATTTAGTCATTTTTGACAGGGTCTCTCTTACCCCATTTGGATCTCAGTATGTAGACCAGGCTGGCCTCAGTCTCACAGAAATCCACCTGCTTCTGTCTCCCGAGTGCTGGGGTTAAAGGCATATACCACCATGCCCAGCATCATTATCATAATTTAATAAAATACATTTGATTTTTCCAAATGTTCTGCAAATGAATTTTTTTTTAAGATTTAGTTTATCTATGTGTATTTATGTGCCTTTGTGCAGATGACTGAGGAGGCCAGAAGAGGGCACCAGATCCCCTGGGGCTGGATTTGCATGCAGTTGTGAGCTGCCTGATGTGGGTCCTCTGGTCGTGTAACACGGACATAAGCTACCCAATCAAAGTAAATGAGGTGTGTCAGGCCACCTCCTGCCTCTGGCTGCCCAGGAAATGCCTCCCTCAGGTGCCATGTCAATGGTGCCCTCACACAATCCACCCTCCGCTCCACTTCACTCCTGAGTCACAACAAAATGTCATATGCTATTTTATGTTCTGGTGTATAGGACTATGGCCTTAGCCCTGTTGCTTACTTGATGATCTAACCAGCCCATTAGCCACTGAGGGCAGAGTCTGCAGCAGTGTGTACAACTCCCAAGTTCTACATCCATCCTTCTGTTTCACAGCTTACACAGGAAAGGAGTCTAACAGTTCCAGCATCCAGCAAATCCTGAAGTGTTGACTATGTGAAGGAAATAGCATACACACGGACAATAACATCCATGTGTACACTCACCCACCTGTCCCACCACTTAATTCTAGAATAAATGTAGCAATGTGTTACCCCTGAGTCCGGCTGCTCCTGATAATTTTACTTCATTTCAAAACTTCATTTTTACTTCCTAAATCAGAAAGTCCCTTGAGGGGCTGGAGAGATGGCTCAGTGGTTAAGAACACTGACTGTTCTTGCAGAGGACCGGGTTTGTTTCCAGCACCCATATGGCAGCTAACGACTGTCTGTAACTCCAGTTCCAGGGGTCCGACAGCCTCTTCTGTCCTCCATGGGCATTGTATGACATGGGTGTACTTACCTACATGCAGGCATAACACTCATACATATAAAATAAAACTAATATTTTTTAAAGAAGAAAGTCTCTTGATAAAGTAAATGCAGCTTACCTGTGTGTCTGTCTTTCAGGGCAGTTTTACACATTTCGATCCTGGCTGAGTGAAATGGCACATAACGGTCTTGGGGAGAAGCAACCAGAACAACGTTTTTAAAATACTGCAGCCCTGTAACAAGAAGTTACATGAGTGTTTTCTGCCCAGGTCATTGAGAAGGAAAGGTCCTCTGGTTTGTACACATGATGAACTCTTCCCCAGAGAAGAACAAGGCAAGGAGCCACTGTACACAGTGCTGGGCCCTTGCATAGGGGCCTATGTTCTAAGATTTCTCCATGCACAGCTCAGGACAGAGGCACAGCAGGGGGAGGTGGGGTGAGAACTCAACTCACTGGGATTTTGTGTTTGGGGGCTTTCCTCTGGAGTCAGGGAAGCAAAGTAGGCTCACAGCAAATGACTCTGACCACCAAGGAAAATGCTAAATGACCACAGTGGGACCGAAACATGCCCTGTGTCAGCTGCTGAGGGAGCCACCCACCTGTTTTTTGGCTTAGTTGGTAGAGGAAACACTTCCGCAAGTCAGCATTATCCCTGAAGGTCAGCTGCAAAAGGGACCCAGATTTCTTCAATTTCTGCATGAGCCACAAGCCTAGGAAGAAAAAGAATAAGACAAAGATAGAAAGTACAATAACGAAAAGCCAAAGGAAACATTTTCAGGATGCTTAAAACAAAGAGCACAGCAGTTAGTAAATAATGGAAAATGGAGTGGAATTCGCTTCCTTGGTTTGGTGTATGTTTATGTGTGTATTGTTCATGTGCACGTATGATCTATGCACACACTTCTGTTCTGGTGGGCATGTCCAGAGAGGACATCAGGTGCCTGTTCCCTCACCATCTCATTCCCGAGACAGAGCTGGTCTCAGCTGGCAGCCAGCAACCCCAGCAATCCTCCTATTCCTTCTCCCTTCCCCAAACAGCACTGGAGTTACAGCCACATATGGACACACCCAGCTTCCATGTGTCTTCCAGGGACTTGAACTCAAGTCCTCAAACTTGTTCAGTAAAGGCACTTACTCATGGAACCATCTCCTCCATCTCTAAATTTGTATTGTTGTGTACTGTAGCAGAAACAGAACAGTCCTGCAAAGTCCTATTACAACAAGCTTCTCAACGTACAGAACTGTGTGTGTGCTCTAGTATTTATTCAGTCTTCTTCTGTAAAGGAATCCAAAGGAAGATGACCTGATACAAAACTAGGTAAGAATGTTCTGGAAAAGTCCACACTGGATACTTGAAAGCCAGAAGAATATACACCTATCTTGAAACTTGTTTATGCAGATACTCACATGGGTATACTGGGCAACAACACATGAATGTGGTAACAACATTAGGACACAAGCCAGATTTATGTGTGTGTGTGTGTGTGTGTGTGTGTGTGTGTGTGTATCACAGTGGCTAACATGTAAATGCCTACTGTGTAGAAATAAGTGGAATTAGTTTTATGAAATACTCTAGATATGCTAGGTTGAGTTAAAATCTCTTTTAAAAACCTTTTGTGGGGCCGGAGAATTGGCTCAGGGGTAAAGAGCACTGGCTGCTCTTTCAGAGGACCTGGGTCGACTGCCAACACCAACGTGGAAGCTAACAACCATCCCTAACTCCAGTTCCAGGGGATCCAATGCCCTCTTCTGACCTTCACAGACATTTCATGACATGGGCGCACTTATATACATGTAGGCAACACACTAATGCATATAAAATTAAAACAATAAATAAAATATAAAAAAAAACTTTTATAAAGCTTCAAGTTTATGACTCTAAAGGGGAGAATCAACTTAACAACTTAATCAATTTGTCTCTGTCCCAAGAAAGCTTCTAGGTTTGTGCAGAAGAAAAGACTCTGTTACGTATCAAAGCACCAAATAAATCATAAGTAGAGAGAGTGTCCTAAAAATAACCAGAGCTTAATCTTGAATCTGATTCACATCCTGAAGAGTGACTGTGGGAATGTAAGCTGAGGGAGGACGGGAGGATAGGCCAGGGCCACAAGTTCTTTAGAGGTGACTTTGACACCACAGATACATTTAAACAATCAGGAGTCATAGAGTTCCCAGGAGCAATATGGCGACTATTTCTTAACCATTTATATATCTTCTTTTGAGAACTCCACTGAGTTCCTCAGCTAATTTTTAGTTGGCTTGTTTGATTTCTTAGGTCTTTTTGAGGTCTTTGTACTCTAGACACTAATCCTCTGTCAGATGTACAGCTTGCAGCATTTTTTTTTTCATTCTGTAGAGCATGATGGTAGATTGGGAGGAGTTAGGTGGAGGAGTTGGGGTGAATATGTATACATGTGTGTAATTCTCAAATAAGAAAATATATTTTAAAATGGAATATGATTTATTACGTCAATATTACTGTACATGAACCAATATCCTGCATGTGTTTCTGAACATGAAGCCAGGCCACCTCCTCAGCTAATACCCATGAAAACTACACGGTGTGCAGATGCATTCAGCATCTTCCTACACCCATGTGGGTCCTTCACCATCCGGCTGTCACCAGGCACCCACCCGCCCTCCCTTCCCCTTGGTGGAGAGCTATGCTTCTGTCACTGAAAAGCGTTTCAGTTTGCTGACTGAACCAACCTTGCAGGCTTTACATATGTCATTTCTTTTGATACAGAAAAGTCTTCCTACTGTTTGCTACTTTGGAAATTCTGTTCTTGTTCCAAAAGACATTGAGCCTTCTCTCCCTCCTCTGTCTCCATTTCTTCCACGTTCTCCTCCTTTTCCTCCTCCTCCTTTTTCTTTCCTCCCCTTCTTTCTTCTCCTCCTTCGGCTTCCTTCTTCCCTCCCTTTTTCCTTCCTTCCTTCTCTTCTGTGCTGCTGGGGACCACACTTATGCACACTAGGTACGCACTGCACCACTGAGTTACATCCAAAGTCCATACCTTGTTTCTTTACCCCCTGCACTGTCCTTGCTCACAAAACTGTGAGCAAGCAGGAGAGAATCCAACTGTACATGCTTTGTAATTTTCCTTTCTAATTCTTAACATGCATTCAGTCACTTACATACAACTGTGAGTGAGTACATGCGCAAACACAGGAAAGTACAAATACACGTATGTATGCACACACAGTCAGATCTCTGTATAGGTGAGTTCCTCATCTGCTGGGTCAACCTATCAGGAATCAAAAATATTTTTCAACCCTTGATCCTGTACTGAACTTGTGCAGACTCTTTTCTAGACACTAAACAACATTCTATCTCAATTACTTGTGTGGCACCTGTATTTTCTTAGGTGCTATATGTAGTCTACAGATGATGAAAGTGTTCAGGAGGGTCTGTGTAGGTTACATGCAAATACTAGGACACTTTAGGACACTTTATCTGAGACACTTAAGACATCTATTTTCAGAATCTGTGGGGGTCATGGAGTCAGTCAGAAAGATACCCAAGGATGGCTGTGTACACACACACACACACACACACACACACACACACCACATTCATGGTTACACACATCACACAAAGGCTTACACACATTTCAAGTGTAGATTTACAAACACTTTACATGAATGCTCACACATAAAAAACTAGCTACATACTCACACACGTCACATACATGGTTGGCATATATTGCTTGCGTGTTTCTGTGTACCTGACATGCATGTTTATGCATTCATACATAAGTGTTTACACAATACATATAATATACCCTTTATTAGCATATGTACCATAAACATATACATACAAACATGCATGTAGGTCTCAAGGTCTCCATTTCACAGGAAGCAAGTGAGAATCACGGGGTGAACTGCCATACCAGCTCCTTCCCAGAGACCCTGTCCCTCATGCACTAATGTGAGTCAAAGCCCGTCTTCTTTTTTGTTATTGTGCCTTGCTAATCTTTTATAACCTCTTAGTTCTCAGAAACTGAAAAGAACTGATATTGGAAAACAGTGTCCTCTCCCTCATTTATTTATTTTTATTTATTTATTTATTTTCAACACATTTCATTTTTATTTTTTAAAAAAATAATTTCCAAAGTAATAGGTTTCCCCATGAAGTTTTCATGCACACTTCATACTTTGCTCTATTTAATTCCCTCCCATATCCATGAGAGCCCCCTCCTTTCCAGTCTCGTGGGCCCATTCCAGTTTCCCAGTCTTTCCCCAAATTTATTCCCACCTAGATACACAAATTTAACCAAGCCCCACACAAGTGTCAACATACAGTGCTTGGATTTCTGGGCCTGAGTTACCTTGCTTCATAGATTATTTTCGAGTTCCATTTGTTTTCCCGGAAATTTCATGATTTAATTTTCCTTTATAGATGAATAAAAATTCACTGGCTGCACGCACCATATTTCCGGACCCAGTCCCCACCCACAATCCCATGCTTGGTAGAGAACCCAAAATCTTAGAATTTCACCAAGAACTTTTGTCTCGTTTCAAGTTCCCGATGCCCCCAAATACTTTGGAGGCACAAGGAGGGTGAAGGGACCTCACCTGTACTGACCAGGGTGCTGTTGCTGTACAGAGTCCCCAGGTGGGGCCCAGACAGCGACAGGAACGTGTGGAGCTTGGTGAGGTAATACCGGAAGCGAGGCCTTGTGAGGACGGATCTGATGATAATGTTGCCAAGAGAATGGCCGATAAAGCTGTTCAGAGGCAGGAATGAGGCAGGTGAGTGACAGCAGAGGCCAGGTGCTTGGGTGGGTGGGGTGGGAGGCACCCAAACACCAGCACCCGCCACCTCCTGGCTGGTCCCCAGGCCTCCTCTCAGTCCATCCGGGCAGCAGCAGGGTGCTTCTTCCTGGAACCTGAATCTAAGTTCTGTGGTCTCCTGCTCACCTACAAGATGCACTTCCAAACCCTGAGCCTGGCCTCGCCATTCATTGCCTCACCTCTGATTACTGCCCCGATCCTGTTCACCCCTTCATCTCTACATGACTTGGCATCCCTCCTGCAGGCTCCAACCAGCTGTCCTGCTTTGTCCAGGCCCAGGGATTCAAGTATCATTCACTTTTCAATTAAGTAATTACATAATGAACCCCTTTAATGTGAGAGTGTGCTGCCTTACCGCTTCATACAATAAGCATAAAATCCAGCAAAGACATGGATGTAAGCCTATGAAACTGGATTACCTGGGCTGTGTCCTCTCATGGTTACCAAACCTCTATAGCCTTGAGAGTCCTCATTTGTAGAGTAAGTAATACTGTCTCTGGAGACTACAGAGACGAGCTGATACCAAGGGCATAGCCCTAGTAGGACACAGCTGTATGCTCACAGGGTACAGGCGACCACCCTTTCCCTGACACCTTTCAATATTTCAGCCAGACTTTTTGTTATATCATGAGGACAAATTTAGTGCTTACTGAAATCCTCTCATTGGACAAGAAATTCATTCATTAGTCTAACACATTTCTGGTGGTCCAATTAAAACTAAAAGCAAGTGCTGGCTCCAAGATTAAAATGTTTGTGAAAAGTTACACACCTGTAGGTATGTTAACATTAAAACGTGGATGGAAACGTGCCTACAGACTGTCACATTAAATTCAAGACTTTCTAATCAGGAAAATATTTGCTCTCCCTACCCATCCTATGAGAGATGTGGGTGTGATAAACCACCCTTGGTACTTACTCCCTGTCAGAAAGTAACCACCTTCGTTCAAAGTCAAAAATTATTACCCTGACTTATAGAAGTTTCTTAGAGCTCAGATACCACAGACACACACGACACCCGTCTTCCCTCAGCTTTAGCTGCCTGTTTCCCTTTTACCTAATTCGGGATATGGAGAGGTTATACAGCTGGATGTGCTGAATGATTTCATCCAACAGTCGATCTGTCATGGTATCAAAATCTGCAAATGTGTCCATCTAGAAGAAGACAGAGGGAGACCATGTTCAGAGAAGTCAAGGGCAAGGCGGGGCTCTGCACACACAATCTTCTTCCATTAAACAGGTTGACATTTTCTGGAAGGGCTAACTCTGATGCTGAGGTTGGAGGTTGGGATTTGAGTTCAGGACAAAGTCCCACTGGGGCTCTAATAAAGAAACCTTGGTTAACTAAAGAGTATTCTGTTAGGAGGATGAGGTGGACAAGCTGGGTAAGTGCACTGGGCATGTGGCAGCAGGGGTTCGCCATGTCTGTGTCCCCATTTAACAGAGGATGAAGCAGATGCAGGAAGGGGAGGCTAGTTGCTCACCTCCTGTGAACTAGGATTCATACAGAGACACGTTCAACTCTAAAGCACCTGCCTCTCACCAGCACAGCCTTTAGGTTATTCTGTAAGTTTGTGCCAGATATCAGCTTTGGAAGGGAGCGTTAAAGCCAATCTCGTCTTATGAAGAACAACAAAGGATAAAAGAGCAGAAAGAGAGCGGAAGTTCCATGTGTGTCTGAAGACTTGACGGCTTGTTAGATTGGTTTATATAACTTCAAGGTCTACATTTTGGTGATGTGGTTGGGGGCAACACAGAGCTAAATTTAAGGTCAAGATCTACAAATAAACATCCAAAAAAAAGTCCCTTCTAAGTAGAGTTGAGAGACGTTATCTTGAGAAGACTGAGCTACCAGCTAGGAAAGGGGAACAAGATTATGAACATTCCTCACAGTGGTGAAGGGGACACATTTGGAAAGAAGCACAAAGAGATGATCTTAAGTCCACTGCGTCTGTCATCCTGTGAACCCTGCAGCACATGAGGGACACAGCACGCTGGTGCTCTGTTAGTCTCTACGTGATAAGCTCTCATCCACAGCTCTGCCCCCAACCCCTGCGCCTCTCCCAAACCCCCATAGGTCTGTGCCTGACTCTGTGATTTCCCCAGCCTCAATCTGCATTTCCTTGACCCTTACAAATGGAGAATGCAGGGCATTCCTTCTCATCAAAGATTGATCAAAGTGTCTGCAACATATCTGACATGTATGCTGCTGTTAAATTGCTTATTTAACATATTAGTTATTATAGGATGGTTATGATAACGCAGATGAGTTTACATATGATGATAAATGTTCTGAAAATCAGAGTGGGTTACAAAATAATATCTGGAACTCCCACCAAAGGGTGCATTGATAGGAATATGCACTCTGCCCTGTTTATGAGATATTCTACTTTAAGCAGTGAAAATGCACAGCAGGACACAGTCAGCACTGAGTGGCCTGTCCCTCCAGGTACGTGACTTGTATGGAGACCTGGATCACGCACTGCTGTGGAATCTAGATGCAACCCAGCTGTCATGGGACACATCAGAGGGTAGCTGGTTGGACAACAAGGGCTTGATTCATGACCAGACCTTTCCTATTAACCACACTTCTCTCTCCTGAGGAGAAAACTTCATCAGAACAAACACAAGATCAAGAGCATCAGTCGATGGTTAGCCTATCATTTCTTCCATGAATGCCCTGGGCCACCTCTCTCAGGTGTGAGCAATTCTAAGCCAGATATTAAATTGTGTTCCAGAATCATGTATGACATGATGTATGGCATCCTTCTCTCCAGGTCAGATAGGATGGAGTCCTGTGGAAGTCTCCGTGGAGTCTCTAAAGAGCTGGCGCATTGATATGGTAGAGAGCTGCTGTGAGGATGGAGTGAGTTCCCTGGGACAGAGCTCCCTGGACGTAGTGATCCCCAGATGATGGTTTTCCTTACACTTCCTGACATGATACCTTTTCTCTGCATGCCACATGACCATGATCATAACGACAATAAAAGGCACACTATACATCAACAGTTGAGGAATGAGATACGATTCTTCAGCCTGTAAAAACATTTATTCAGTGTATGGGGAGAGGGCACATCAAGACACCTGTGTGGAGGTCAGAAGACAGCTTGGGAGAGCTGATTCTTGCCACTTTGTGGGTCCTGGGGACGGAACTCTCATTGTCAGGTTCGGCAGCATGAGCCTTTACCTCCTAAGCCATATGGCTGACCCGACTTTCCAGTTTTCTGTGTAACTATCACTATCACTAGACCTTTTGCTTATTAACAGTTCTGTTCCTTGAAAGGACACTTAATGCCTTGTTTATTGACCTCACGGTCTGTGGAGTGGAAACTGACAGCCACTCTCTAGTGAGCCTCAGTTTTTCATGCGTTCACCAACGTCTCTTTGATCCTAAATCTACCTTATGGCCCCAGCCTCCACCCTCCACTTCGGATTGTAAAGTAGTCACAGCCTGAGTCCTTAAGTTACATAGCTGCAGGTGCCAATGCCCTGCCCGTGTGACTCACGGATGCCAAGTAACTCATGTTTCAATCTACCGTGTTCTAATCTCCCACAAGCCAATTGACGAACATGTTAACTCATATATCACATTTCTCACTTCTTCCTCATAGTCCAAAAGGAATATAATATTTTTTTTCCAATTCATCCAAGTTCTCAGATAGTCTTCTACAAAATGCCGCCTTGCAGCATGTATCCATACATCAACCTGGTGCCTTTAGGAAAGTCTTTTATATCCAGTGTTCTCTCAGCCTGACATTTCCCTTATCATACCTGATTCTTCTCAGACATTAGGAAGTCCAGTTTTCCTCCAGGGAGCCCCAGTTCTATGAAAGTCTTTACCAGCCGGAGGTCTGCACTGTTCCCTGAAAATAACAGAGAGCCCCCCACCCCGGTCCTATAATCAGTCATACAGAAAGGAGACATAAGGGAGACCTTTCTCCCTTTGCTAGACATTGCAGTTGTATTTTCCAATTTTTTGAGCAGACAATAAAAATAACTGAAGTCCACTTCCTGTTCCCCTGCTGTCCCACTTCATGTGTGAACCCAAAGGTGAGTTCTGTTGAATGGCCCTCCCTCAATGGCAACATCCCTTGACCTGCCATTTGTGGCTTCTACATAATCTGTGCAGGATCAGCAGAAGGGATATCAGCTCTTTCCTCTTCAGCAAACTACCCATGCCAGACATTTCACAGGGAGCTGCCTAGTGACTGATGGGGCATAAAGTGACACCGAGAAATCCTCTGTTAAACTGCATGTCTATCATTTATAAGGAACTAGGAAGACCCTTCGAGAGGTCAAACACACAGTAGGGCTAACTAAAACTAGTAAGAATCACCTCTATGCCCAGGAATTGTGGATAAGCAAGTTCTGTGAATGGTAAGTGTTCCGTCAGGGCCAAGAAATTAAAGGTTAAGAATTCCAGGAAGCTGCTAGTTCCAGGGGCACAGAGAGCACAGAGACTGCATTCTCGACATGAAAAATCTGCTACAAAATGTGTTGGAGTTAATTGGCTACGTTGGGTGCATATTTCATGGTGTCCCTGGGGTTCATGGTTTCTAAGGTAACGTTTTATCTGTTCCTCTCCTGGACCACTGTGGAGTTGAAATGGAGAGAAGACTTACTCAGATCCTTGGAAAATCTGGTTAACTTATGAATAAATCCACAACTCACAGTTTCAAATAACTACAATAAGCTAAATCCCAACTGAGTTCATATCTCTTCATGAATTTCCCTAATGATTCAAAGGTGCATAAAAGAACCACATGAGCCTTGGAAGAACTCAAAGTTCAGGATTAATCCTGTTTTAATATTTCCAGAATCTGCCTGTTCTGAGACCTGCCATAGCTCGTGATCATACATTTATTCTCATAGTCAGGGAAAGGTCACATTTTTAGGGACGATGTGCATTTTCTCTTGTTATATTTTATCACTTCATTCATGTCAATAAAAATACGCAAAAAAATACGCTCTTTGGATTCTTGTGATTGCTTAAAGTTCCCCAATAGTCTTCTGGAAGGGGCCTTTTAAAAAGTTTATGACCATGGGTATTAGCACAAAGAGTTTGGGGATAAAATATCCTTCTCACCCAAAGCTATTGCGAGAAAAGCTTGTTTCTGGAACGCAAAACTTTATAAAACAATTTACTTTAATAATATATTAAAGCAAGAAAGTTTAAGGCATGGGTCTTTTGCACACATGAAGACCTCTGTAAATATTCATATTTCACATCCTTCAATGTGCTCAATTCTTACGTACAAATATAGACAGGGACACAAAAGCTGTCTCTGTTATCACTTTTAAAAACAATTGTATTGATATGTATGTGTGTGTTCCTGCATAAACATGTGCACCACATGGATGCAGGAGCCCACGGGGAGAGAGGAGGGCATTAGACTCCTTGAGCTGGAGTTAAAGATGGTTATGATTCACCATGTGGGTGCTGGGAACTGAACCAGGGTCCTGGGCAGGAGCAGTGGTCTTCACCACTGAGTCATCTCTGTAGCCCTACTTTTTGATTTGTGGCCCAGGTGACACTGTTACAGGCCTCTCAGTGCACTGACTCAGTGAGGCACTCATAAAACATTTTCGTTATATTGTTCTGTTAAAATATGCTTGAGGGAGCAAAGGAAAAGCCTGTTCCCTGACGATATTTCTTACTTTTATTATTTTTATTTATTTCTGTGTATGAGACAGAGTAAACGCCAGTGCTCTTGGAGGCCAGAGTTGGTCGTGAGATCCCTTGGAGTTGGACTTTCAGGTGGTTGTGAGCCACTTGATGTGGGTTCTGGGAACCGAATTCACTTGCTCTGGAAGAACAAGTGTTCTTCACCAATGACCATCGCTCCAGCCCCCACTTTTCTTACTTTGCTAAGAATGTTAGAGCCTTGCTAACTTGTAATGTGCCTCTCGAGTGAGAGGAATGGACCAGCCTTGAGTTACACGTTGCTGATGAATGTGGAGGTCATTCTGTTTCCCTGAAAACCCTAGACCCTGGTAGTGTCTAATGCTCCAAAGGTGAGAGGCGGACAAAACAGGCAGCAAAGGAGTTTTGGCCACTAGCCTGAGTTCCTTAAATGCATCCATTTATGCATCCCACGCCATGTCTTCCTTTGTTCAAAGCATTCTGTTGACCTGAGAATTCTATTAATTCCTACATTCCGGTCTCTGTGATTTCATTAGTATAGCCATTCCAACCACACACTCGGTTTTCACTCCCTCCAGACTTCTATTCCAAACACCCACTTCATCAATTATTCAGTCTCCTCCTTCACTCTGTGGATTGACCGGTTTCCATTTACATCACCAAATTAATTCACTCATTTATGCATTTCTGTCTTTCAAAAAGTACTCTGTACCAGAGCGAATTTCTTTTTGGACAATGCCATGCCATCCTTCCGGATAGTATCCCATTCATGACTGCTTTTGAATAAATTCCTGATCTAAATTAATTTATAAACATAAATTTCAATTAAGTTAATAATTTGAGAATGAAACTCTTTTAGAACTTACCATCCAAGCCATGGACACAGACCACCAGGTGAATGCCTTCTTCCAGGTCTCCTTCCTCTTCCTCTGGTGGGAAATATGGTACGTCAGAAGCCAGGACGGATAAGTCACTGTACAGAAACCCTTCGATCTTCAGTTCTTTTTTAAACTTTTCTTTGGCCTGATAAAAACTGGAGAATATACCAATTAATCACAAGCCAGGCTGTGACTCCACACTGAGCAGGGGCTGAGCAGGGCTGGTGTGAAAAGGTGATGAGTTTGAGAAGAAAATGCTGAAGGCTTGGGGTTGGAACTGTTTGGATTTCAGTTCTTTTCAGGTTTGGGGTATTTATACACTCATATTGAGACATCTTGATGATGGACTTGTCTAAATATGGAATTGTTTCGTTTCACATAGACCTTACACGCATTACCTGAAGCCAATTTAATATATTTTTACTAATGTTGAGAATGCAACGTGTGAAATTGTCCACTTGTGCTGTCATGACTGTGCTCAGAATATTTTAGATTTTAAAAGGACAAATACATAGTTCAGTTGGCTATTTCTTGCCTGTCATGAACAAGACCTTAGATCTGATCTATAGCTGTACCAACAGAATGCTTTGAACAAAGGAAGACATGGAGACCATGTAAATTTTTGGATTTTCAGATCGGTGACGTTCTATCGTTAGCTTCCTCCTCAACTTCATTTCTCTCGGTGATGCTGTGCCTCCTGCACTGTGTGTCTCCTGTCTACTTCCTCTAACATACAAGCATGGCTCCCAGCCACCCCTGGCTGCACTGAGCACATGAGAAGTCTTATATTTGCCTTGAGGACTCTTTTGTCTGCCTGGTTCCTTGACAACTAAGAAGATGGTCAGAGATGGGCAATTTTGGCCAGGCATCGGGCAGTCTCTGTCCACAGTGCTTTCTGTTTGCTCATTTTGTTTTGTTTTATGAGACAGAGTCTTCCTGTAGCTCCATCTGGCCTGGAACGCACAGAGATTCATCTGCCTCTGCCTCTCAAGTTTTGGGATTAAAGGTGTGTGCCACCATGCCTAGCCTGCACGTCTTAAACTGAAGACCAATGTCATGTGATAGGTACTTAACATTATTTATTAAACAAATGGTGTTTGTTCACCTAGTTGTGTTATTTCTCTAAGTGAAAATCAATATATAAACATTAACATTTGGCAAAGTAAATCAGACAAGTTATTTTAGTAAAATGATTCTACTATGTACTCAATAAAATGTATAGCTTAACCACTGAGGGCACAAAATGAATATAAACACAACCTGAGGAGAAAGCTACGTATTCTGCCATTGCAAAAAGTCCAGTGGTCTTGAGAAACAGTTTTAAAGGAGAGGTAGGAGACAAAACACGTGCACTCAAAGGCTCATAACATCATTCAAAATTGAAAAGACGGAGTCACACTGGTACGCATCAGAGAGTCCTGGTCATAATAAAAACTGAACAAAAACTTTATATCATGGTCCATAAATTTGGTTGATTAAATTATGCTACATCCATACACTGGACTACTGCAGAGGCATTAAATGATGATGTAAAATGTAGACTTAAACAGAAAGGTATTTATAATATATTATTTTAATTGGGAAAAGTGCATTCAAGAACTGTCAAAATAACCCTGCTTTTATGTAAAGTGCATATATTTATGTGGCCGATACATTTATATTACATGTTTATGTAGTAAGTTATGGAAGGGCACACACAATTTTTATGCTGGGTGGTCAGCTTATTCATCATTTTTACTTTCATAATTTTATACTATTCAGCATTTCTATGATATCCACATTATTACTTTATTTAAATGAGAAACTAACAAATGCTTCCATGCTTATGCAGTACACATGAAATCCATCACCTTTCGGGAAAATCTCCATGTCTGAGTAGCAGTGAGCCATCAGCAAGCTTACCTGAACATCCTTTCACTAACTTCTTCTAACTTGCTGGGATGAGCAGGAACAACTCCAAAGGAACCCAGAGGTTGATGAGTGATAGGAGCTGGACTTTGTTTGGAAGAGAATCCAGCCCTGGCAGGGGTCTCCTTGGGCACAGATGAGAAAGGGAGACATGTAGCCGTGCAAGACACAGACAAGTTGACAACCTCCACAGCCTTCAGGCTGTCCAGGGCAAAGGTCTCTGTGGAGGTCAGGTGGGACCCGGGGATGGAAGTGCCTCCCTTTAGCTCTTGGTTTTTTGATACTTGGGAGGCAATGGGATGAGTCACAGTAGGGCACACAGTGCCGGCTTCATGTTCCTCCTCCGGGGAGGCATTAGGTCCTCTAATCAGTGTTGTGGTACCATTCATACTTGGTGAACCACTTTGTGCACCTGTAGAATTCAGGCTGATGGCATCAATAGCTGATGCACAACTGAATTCAGGCACCTTATGGTGAGACACAGCCCTGACCTCTGAGACATTGCTGTTGGAGAGAGAGTGTTTACTGACACCCAAGCCTTTAGGTTGGCTTTTTGATGTTTCCAGGACTGTTCTATGAAAAGACCTGGTCCTAGGATTTTCAAGTGCTGTGATACCTGGGATTTTTAAGTTAAGACCTTTGGTTTCAATACCTCCTGTGTTCTCAGCCCTGGCTTCCTGACAACAGGGTCCTTGAGGTTCAAACTGGCTCCCTTTACCTTTGGAGATGTCCATGTACCCAGGGCCCTGAGGTCTGTCAGAATCTAAGACCATATCTGCAAGGGAATGGCCTGACCTGGTGTCCTGGACTCTAGAGCCACTACAAGGAGAATTGTGTCCAGGAGAAACTTTGTCCTGGCTAGAAGTTTCCAGGTCTTCAGAGACACCTCCTGGGTCCTTGGTAATTTCAGCAGCATCCTCAGGACTGCTGATTTGGGGTGCAGAGACAGACTTGGTGAGCTTGGTGAGTGCCAACTCCCGCTCCTCCTCCTCAAAAGGTAAAGAGCTGATGGAAGTGAGAGAAGCCTGGATGCCACTTGGCAGACTGGTGTTGCTCTCCGTGTGACCGCCCTCCAAAGAGTTCCTGTGGTGGGCGTGTCTTCGGACCACCTGGTGCAAGACTTCTCGATCACTGGGTAACTCCAAGACCCTGCTTCGAGCCTCGGACCAAGCAACAGAGCTTGGTTCACTCTCAATGCCTGAGTCTGATATGAGGGAGGCTGACCTCCTGATGACCCCCGGGAGCACTGACAGGTCCTCCTGCTCTTCTGCATGAGGTTCCTGAAGGGAAGGCCTGGTATCCAAAGGTTCCCTCAGAAGAGCGCTCAGAGTGTCACAGAGCTGGGCCGGAGTGAGCTTCAGGCTCAGCAGCACCTTCCCCTCCTGCTCCATCCCCCTTCCCAGAGTCCTGAACTCAGGGACAGCTGCTTGGCCTGAAGAGACGTCATTTTGCTGACACGATCCTGTTACCACTTTGCTTGGCACAGTCTTGTCGCGATCGTAGTTGTGCCCAGGGCTCCCTTCATGCTGAGCATTGAGGCCCTGTGTGGGCTTGGCTCTAGGGAAGTTCTTATTGCTAGATTTCACATCAATGTAGATCAGTGCTGGAGTCTGTCCATCATCTGGGCCTGGACTCCTCCTTGCCATGTCCACCTGTACTGGTGAATCTACTCCAACGTCAGGCCGTGGGCCAGTCCAGCCATCACTTTCAGGCATGCCTGCTTTATCCTGGAATTCACCTATGGTCAGGTAAACCTGAGTCTCTGAGCACATGTCCACATGGTTCTGTGTGGCAGAATGCTCCTCTGTCTCTGGATACCTAGTAACCTCGGCATCAGAGCCCAACTGGGGTGGTCTCAGAGTGGTTTCGGCAAGGCCTTTCCCCAAAGATGATTTTTGATTTACAAGGAGATTCTTCTCTTTCCCTTTTAGATTCATTATTGCAGAACTTGTCACTGGAACATCAAAATTAGGGTGAACACTCAAATTGTGCCCTATAATAAGAGAAAAAGTGAATTATAGTTTACCAATCAATATTTACAAGCTATCCAACTGCATAATTGCTTAAAAATAATTTGACAGCCCTCCATTTCGATTTTTCTTTGAAGGGGCATGCCCTTTAGTGCCTTGGAGGTTCTCAAGTGGTAGAAATGCTTTGTTCTTCTGGGGTCCTGACAAGTTGTGTAACCAGGAGATGCATGTTAAAACCCCCAAAGAGATTGTGCTGGTGAGAAAATGAGCTTGGGGGAGTATTGTGGCAAAAACAGGTGACTAGAGGGTTAGGAAACAGGCTGGATACTATCCATCTGACCTCTGGGGAAAGACCGGGCCTAATGCTAATGCCAGTGGTTTACCCAATCCTGTCCACAAAATAAAACCTCAATAAATACTCAAATGAACTCAAAAACTGCTCTGATTGGTAACATGGACACATGTTCCAGGACCAGGCCAAGTCCTGAGAATACAGAAATTTTCTCCATGTATTCTCCCAGGCATCAGCCTGTCGTCTTTCTCCTCTCTCTCCTCTCTGTTCTGTCTTCCTCTCTTACCTCGGTTCTCTCTCTGTCCCTCTCTCCTTCCCTCCCTCCCTCCTCCCCCCCTTCTCACCACTCCAGACTTTTGTTTGTTTGGACAAAGTGTTGATCGCTCATTGCTAATAATAAATCTTTGATCACCAGAACAGCTCCTTCCTGAATTTTGTGAGCCATCCCAGAAAACTGTTGAACCTGAGTAACATGAACCAGAAACACAGACCACCATTTGTCTCTCATGCCTGAAATGAAGTCAGTCTTACCAAAGACAAAGTCTGTAAAGCCAAAGCTGTAACTTCTGAGAGATGTGAGTGCCTGGTGTACAGTGACAGAGGAAAAAGAAAAAACCAGAAACTAGAGAAAAGTTCTCCAATCTAATGATCTTTATTTATCTATAATCTGTAATTCCTACTTAAAACTCCTACTTAAAAGATGAGTATTTTTAAATGTTTTTGATTTATTCTAATTTTATGTGTATGAGTGGTCAGAGGCAAAAGACCAGAAGAGGGTGTCTGATCCCCTAGAACTTGATTTATAGGTGGTGGTTAGCTGCCATGTGGCTGCTGGAAACCCAACCCAGGTCCTCTGCAAGAGCAACCACAGTTCTTTTTTTTAAAAAAATATTTTATTTATTATTTTTATTTTATGTGTATGAGTGTATTGTCTGCACGTATGTGAGTGCACCCGTGTCGTGCAATGCTGCGGAGGTCAGAAGAGGGCTTCGGATTTCCCTGGAACTGGAGTTACGGACGGTTCATAGCTGCCATGTGGGTGCTGGGAATCAAACCCGGGCCCGAGTCAGTGCTCTTAACGCTGAGCCTCCTCTCCAGACCCAACAACTGTGGAATCAATAGGGTTTCTCACCTTCCTCCACTATGGGATGGACTGACCCACAGGAGCCGGGAAGCCTTTCACTCATAGCTCATTACATGAACGGACAGCGCATTTGGCGAGGAGTTCTGCTCTCTTCAGAAGAAGACTATCAGGTTTGAACTCTGTGATCAGGTTCAGCTTCTAGAATCACACTGATCTTCACAGGCTAATGACAGCGATCCAAAGTATGATCTTTTATCTTAGTTTTCTTTAGCTATTTGTTACATGTTATTTGCTTCCCACATACCCACTGCATAAAGGAAATGTTGTGTTTATATTTTCTTGTACAAGTATAAATCCTCCACTGATGGACTTCTAACCTGGTTCCACTCATAGCTACTGCAAAGAGGGTAACTGGGAGCACAAATGTATAAGCCACTCTGGGAGGATTTGTAGCCCTTTGGGGATATGTCCAGACATAATTTGTGTGAGACAGGTAGCAGATACCAGGTCTGTTTTTAAGATATCTACATACTAATTTCTATAATGTTGCACCAGTTTTTACCCCTACCAGCAAAGGAGGCTACTGAGGAGAGGAAGGGGATCAGTAGGGAGTTCAGCAAGGGGGCCGAGGAGGAGAGTAGAGGGAGAGGATCAAAAATCCCCAAACACGTATGAAAATGCAGGAAACGAACCTTTACCTTTACATGCTAATTTAAAAAATTCCAAGTAAAAAGTTGAAAGCTTGCACCTGGCTTTAATAGAAGCTAAATCAATACAATTTCTTTTAGAAGTTATCATGAATTAAACAATAAAGACAATACTTGAAAACCATATGCGGTTTGATACAGGATCATCTGATAACGTCCAGTGAAATTTGCAATTGCCTGAGGGAACAAAGAGCTCTTCCTTACCTAGGTACCTGAAGACACTGAAACCACGTTCTTCTCTCTAAGAGAGCCTTGCTCAGCCTTCAGGAAGCTGGTGTTATTGGTTGCAAACTCCCTCATGTTCCTTCTACGCACGCCAGTGACACCATGTGATGACCCACTTGTTCATCTTGTGTCCCCACGGGAGGGAAGAGCTTGTGTTTTCTCTCTGCAGCACAGAGGCTAACATCATGTATACTACACATTTGATGATTTGTGTTCACAAAATGAATTGAGACAAGAACAGAAATTCAATTCAACAAAAGAAAAGTATGTTCACTGATTGCCTGCATTTTTACCTCAATGATGTTCGGACCCACAAAGAATACACTGGCATGGTTTGTGTGATAAAAAATCTCTCTACTAGACAGTGGGTTGCTTAATAAGATGGTAAATGACATCTGTTACAAGAGTCAACAAGCTTCTGTTGTGATGAGAGTTTCAGAATATTGGGAAACCAGCACAGGTACAACTAGCTCTCTTGCCAAAGTTATGTCTGCTATGGCAACGCCATGAGGAGTGGTTGTCAAGGACCAGGAGACAGGGAGGGGTGGATGCAGGGGCAGAGCATGGGGAAGTGTCAGGGTAGTGAAAGTTCTCTACAAGATCCCATGATAGTGAACACGTACCATTACATATTTGTTCAAATCCATGGACAGCACCAAGAGTGATGTTAATATATCACAGACTCAGGTGATGATGGCTTACCCAATATAGATTCATGAACTATAATATATGATGTTCCTGAGCTGAGGAATTTCATAATGTGGGGAGGGTGTGTGTGTGCAGGCCCAGGGAGGCTATGGGTTATTTCTCTATCCTATTCTTTATTCCTCTGTTGCTGGGAATATAAAAATCACTAATAAAAGAATGACATAAAAATAAGCAAAAAGTAATAAGTGCAATTTTGGCAGGATTTAGGGGGATTGAACTTTCTTGGAAAAGGAGACACTGAGCCTCAGTAGACAAGGGAATTTCTGAAGGAAAGTCAAGAGTTCTGGAGTGTCTTGTCTGACTAGGTCTTGGTGAGCCCCTGAGTGGACAGACAGTAAACAGAAGGGCACAGCACAGTCAGGGTATCTGGGATATGGAGGAACTTGCAAACCACGGGTGAATAAGAAGTGTTGACTTGTGTAAAGAGCAAGTGGTAGA
The DNA here is from genome assembly GCF_000622305.1 of Nannospalax galili. Lineage (NCBI taxonomy): Eukaryota > Metazoa > Chordata > Mammalia > Rodentia > Spalacidae > Nannospalax > Nannospalax galili. Next base: position 1,448,644 of record NW_008342543.1, read on the forward strand.
TTCTTGGAACAGAAAATATTGATCAGATTTGTCATTGGTCATCAAGACAGAATGCAGGAAAGATAGAAAAATGTTAACAACGTGATGACAGTTAGGTTCTTCATTATACCTGTGAAAGAATGAACAGAGAAAGCATCTAATTCAAAGAGACAGGGGCAGGGCCCACACTGATGGATGGCACCAGGTAACACCCATCGATGCTTGCTTTGCACCTGTCTTACGAAGGGCTCTGCACCACTGCTCACAATAACCATGTGGTTTAGCCTCTTTTCTTTAACTTCACACACTAATTATCAGAGAACAAACTTTTAAATGTAGCCGTTACGTCTAACTCAAATGTCTCAGGACTGGGCAAGGGCTTCTGGGAGAGGGTCTGTAATTTCTGAAACAGAGCAGGCATTCCTGTCACGATACTGAGCACAAACACACGCTATTATATAGGTGGAAATGGAACTCTGCACCCCACTTGATGCCACACTAAAAGCCTGTGCTGCACATGTGTCTGACAACCCCCTGCAATGCAAACGTGCTCAGGCCACCAAATTCTTAAGGAAAGCGGTGGTCGCTCTTCATTGCTAAGGTATTTGAACTTGGATTAAAGGGTCATCAAAGTGCTTTATGAAATAACACAGACATGAAAATCTTTGGGTTCTCAGTGGGGACAATGACAACACTACAAACAAACGTAAGTTCCTAAGACTAGAACCCAGCCCCAGCACAGTTCAAAAGCTGCAAAGAGATCATATGCTAAAATACTACTTATTTCAATAGTTAGCTTTAAATGTCAACCTAACACAATCTACACAAACTTAGAAAGTGGGTATCAATGTGTGATGGTCTACATGGTCTACTTTGGATTGGCTTATGGGTGTGTCTGAGGGGATGGTCATAAGTTAATTGGTGAGTGAAGACCCAAGCCACTGTAGGTGGTAATAATCCCCAGGCAGGGGGCCTGAACTTGTGAGTGGAGAAGTGCATCTGGGCAGAAGCAAGGGAACAACGTGCAAGCCTGCATCCACTTCTCTCTGCTCTTGGCTGTGGACATGATGTGACCAGCTGTGAGAGGCTCCCGCCTTAGCTCCCCACAATGATGGACTTTAACCTGTATGCTCAAATAAGCCCCTTTCTCTCACAAGCAGATTTTTTTAAATCAGTGTCTTTTATCACAGCACCAGACATGAAACTGGGACAGCGGGTATGAAGAACGGATGTTCTTCAAGAGCCAGCCTGGGCAAATGTCCTCAGAAAGGCCTCCCCTGCCATATCTAGTGCTGTTAGGACTCAAAGTGTGTGATATAGATGGAAAGCAGTGGATGGACAAATGAGATGCAGTTTTTCAGCTGATGCCACAGACTAAGAGAGAAAGTGAGTTGAATTAGAAAAATAAAATATATGCTAGAATCACATATGAAAAACTGAAATGTATGTTCACTAGAATACTTCTTGAAAGACTAGAGAAAACATCTACAACAAATTCTGATAGAGAAAATAATAGAGTCTGATAATTGCTTTGGGAGCCCTTAAATAATTCTTTGTAAAGTATATAACTATAAAATGTATGCATTAATGCAATCACATGCCACACACACACACACACCATGCGTTATTTAAAACCTACTTTGACTAGTTGGGTAGGCAGTCAGTATAACCTGGTACATTTTACTTGTCATACACCTGGTTTGACACTAGAGGTCAGAACACACTGGAAACCAAGTTTATGATTGAAGTTTGCAGGGTTCTTGGAAGTCGGCTAGATTTCACACATCGTACCAGTCTCGGGCTGTAGATACCAGTCTCAGGCTGTAGAATTCTGAAACAGCCATTTTGATTGATTCTATAAAATGATAGGCTCCTATGTCTGAAAGGGAATTAAAACACCTCAAGAAAGTGAAAGAGGCTGGGCTCTGGAGTTGAGAAGTTGAATGTTCTTTGCTGACACCCATACTTCCTAAGCCTCAGTTTCTTCCCCTGCAATTGCATGAGAAGATTCACAAGACAAGAGAGGAAGCACTGGGTTAAACCTCCAAAGTGAGGCTTGGCATTTTTGGTCCTAGTTGTGTCCATGGTCATATTGCCGGAGAGGACAGAAAAGGGATTTCACTTCATGTCCAGTCACTGTGGTTGGCCTACAGGTGCACTGAGAAATCGTACATCCATGCTGGATACTTGGACACACGTGGTACATACAAACATTCTATTTTCCTCCAGAAATGAATTGTTCACTCATGAATTACCATAGACATGCACCCCACTTTCAAGTCCTGGGTCTGCCTTGTGGCATAAAGCAGACACTTTTGCTATGTAGTATCAGGCCAGGTTTAGTGATCTAGAAAGACCGTAACTCAAGAAACCAACAAAGTAGAATCCAGTGCTATTAAAGTTCAGTCAGACAGGACTGCTGGTTAGGACTGAGGTAACAAAGGATCGTGTGTGTGTGAGTGTGTGTGTGTGAGTGTGTGTGTGTGAGTGTGTGAGTGTGTGTGTGTGTGTGTGTGTGTGTGTGTGTTTCCCATTCTGTATGTAAAAACATGAACACCAGGCAAAATTCTCCAGAAGGACCAGGAGGGAAGGTTCCTATAACTGCTGTCATTAGACTGATTTGTTAGTGTCACCAAAATAGTCATTCCACACAATTAACTTTACCTTAGGTGTTCTTTCCCCTCTAGGCACTAAGGAAAGAGTTATGTCATTGGCTCTCACAGCTACTGGGACGTGAATGGCCACAGCCAGCAAGCCTCAGGAAAGCCTTATTCTTGAGTCTTTCCAAAACAGCATAAGAAGACAAACCTGTCACAGGGCAATCCACATATCTGTCCTCAAAGATAACGGGCAGGGTGTTCCAGTCACCGTCAATGTCCAGGCACTCTGCGGGCAGCGGGGGCATACTGGTGAGGTACTCTGAGTTCCGGATGTCCAAAGATAGCTGGCTGTGGGTCTGTATCCTGTGGAATACATGAACAGGTGAGCATCCAGACAGCACTGGAAGCTTCCAGTAGAGTTTCTATACCATTCCTACACCAGGAAAGCATCCAGAATGTGTTTAACAGACCCCAGTGATGACCATGCACCTCTCTTCCCATCTACCTACATCAGCTCTCAAAGCCATAGTGTGCTATGCTATGGAACAGGCAGGTGATGGTGTTGGTGTGCTAGATTGAGCCTGGGTAAGATATATACCATAAGCATGATGCTAGTGGAATGCCGAAGTAATAAGTGGCTACCATTCTAAAATTTGTACTTTGGAGGGAAAAATTTAATTTCCTTATCCATTAGTCCAGCATCTCTCACTTATTCTCCTTAACATCTGGGCCATTTTTAAGATGTTCAAAAATTCAATAAAAATAAAAACATACACCTAAATTAGATTTTAAGTAAATGCTTACATAGATACTGACAGCTTTGATTAGTGTGTGAGTTCCCATAATTCAGGAAACAACCTTTTTGTTTATTCATCTCTGTGGTGGTCATAGGAAGCCTACAGTTGTTCTTCACGAACTAAACAGCCCCCACCAATGAGAACTTAATTCCAGAGTCTGAAGGAGCTACTAATTTCTAATCAAAGTTTGGGATGAAATGTGACATTTATTCCCTTCTGGAGTCCCTGCAGAAAGCAGTGAGTTCAGTTATGTTATAAAGAAAATATTAACAACTCAATCATTTTCCCCCAAGGAATAAGAGGGCCTCACGGAACTGTGAGTTTGGGAGGAGAATTGAGCTGGCGTAGCAAGCGTCTGCCTGCATCAGTTGATCTTTATGAGAAGCCTAAACTCTGAACACCCTCAGCCTTGCAGGCCATCTGCCCCTGTCGAGCAACAAGATAATGGATTAACTCTGCACAGGTCCAAAACAACTTCTCTATGCATCTGTCAGACTCAACAAAATAGGGGCAGGTTCAGTACACACATAGGGATGGTATTTATCGTATGCACATTTCACATGAATATGCACTAAATATGAGGAGACATTTTCCCTCTTATCCAAAGCTCTTGATGTTGAAACTGTGTAATTCTGAATGTTCAATTATTTGAATGTTCTTTTCTGGTTATTAAAGTAAGATTTTGTTTCTGTCAGTCTGTACTCTGTCCTGCCACTGGGTTTCTGGGTACATGATGGTATTGCTGGAAGACGATGGTCTCAGAGGAGGTGGACTGAGTAGCATCCTGATCCAACTTCATTGTGGATGGGTACCATCCATAGGCTGAAGGCCTGGATGGACTATGTATGTGCAGAGTGAATACTTCCCAGAATATCTTTTTCCCTTGCCCTTGGGCAGCAGAACTCCAGGTTCTCCAACTTAGGACCCTGGGGCTCACACCAGCACCTCTATTCTTCAGGTTCTCGGGCCTCAGCCATAAACTGAGACACCATCAGCTCCCCTGGACCTAGGGTCTTCAGGTTTGGGCTAAGCATACTCCTACTTTCTCTGGTTCTCCGGTTTGTACAAAGACTACTGTGGGCTTTGTCATTCTGAACCTAAAGTCCACTGATTCAGCTTAGGCTGGCTGCCAGCAAGCTCTAATGATCATCCTGATCCTGTCTCTTCCTCCACAGTGCATGTTACAGGCGCATGCTATCACACCTGGGTTTTTACATGGGGCCTGGGCCTCGGGATGCAGATCTTCATACTTGCATGGAAGTTGTTTTACTGAGCCATCCCCAGTCCCAGAATGAATGACTTTTACAAAGTCAAACAGGCCAGGCGTGGTGGTGCACGCCTTTAATCCCAGCATTAGGGAGGCAGAGGCAGGTGGATCTTTGTGAGTTCAAGGCCAACCTGGTCTACATAGTGAGTTCCAGGACAGCTGGAGCTAAAGGGAGACCCTGTCTCAAAAAAACAAAACAAAACAAAAAAGTCAAACAATGTTAGGATTATCAACACATGTGAAAGTTAAAGTGCTGTCTCAGCTTCCCTGTTATAGAAGTTGACACAACACTATCCACCTCTACAACTTAACATATCTATTAATTTATATGGAGGGAATTTGTTTGGTTTACTGCTCAAATAAAATAGTATTCAGAACATAGCCACAATAAATAGGCATTTTTTGAATGAAGGAATCGCCTAAGGACCAGCTAAAGTTCAGGAATGAGCTTAATGTCATCTATGTGTATCATAAGCTACAGAATCGGGAAATAAAGTATATGTGGTTTGAAATGCTAAGGCCTAACTTCATTTTCAGTTTAAAGGTATGAGCCAATTGAAATTATTATAAATCAGAATTATTTCTGTGGTCCATAGGCCCCATATGGGCTCGCCTCTCCCGCCCCTCTGCTCTCTCCATCCCAGCTATTCAGGCAGTTTTGTAGCTGCTCAAACTGGATGTTCCCAAGTCAGTCCAAACATTAAAGAAGTTATTCCCTCTGCCTAAGGAAATGTCTACCACATCATTACTATAGCTTCAGAGAGAGGCTAAGTGTCATGTCTTGAGAAAGATTTTATCTCATTACTTTATCAAAATGAGTCCCTATCTCATGCAGTTTTGTCTTGAGGTCAGGTGAGGGTGACTTGAAGAAATGGGGCATATCTCTCTCCACTTCGTCATTTCAACTTTTACATTTGATACTTGTGTGGTTAATGAAACTAAATTACTTTATTAGTTTCCTTTCCTGTTGCTAGGACAAAATACCCTGTCAAAAGCTACTGAAGGGAGAAAGATTTGTTTGGCTTACAATTCTAGGCTACACTCTATCACTGTGGGAAAGTCAATGTAGTAGTGGCTTGAAGCTACTAGTCACATAACATCCACAGTCCAGAGCAGAGAGTAATGAATGAATGCATGCTAGCAACCAGCTGGCTTTCTCCAGTTTCATACAAGGCAGGCTTTACTGCCAAGAAATGACGTTCCCCACAGTAGTTGGGAGTTCTCTCCTCAATTTGTGCAATCAGGGTACTCCCCTGTGACATACCCACAGGCCAACCTAATCTAGACCATTTCCCATAAAGACTGCTTTCCCAGGTGACTCAAAATTGTGTCACACTGACAATAAAAACCAAATATCACAACTCTTCCCTAGTCAGCCTGGCACACATCACGTCATTTTATGTCATTATCTTCTATCCCTATTGCAAAGTCCTGCACTAATCACAATATAAAATATAGTCCGACTTTGAAAGTCCCGAGAGGCTTTGAAAATTCAAAGTCTACAAAAGTCTAAAGTCTCTTAACAGTGATCTCCTATAAAGTCCAAAACAGGTTAGATAATTCCATCATACAACTGCGCAGAATAAATATCCTTATTCTAAAAAGGCAACAATTTTGGTTTAGCATGAAACAATCATATCAAAACAAGACCAGAATCTAGCAGGGCAAGCACCAAATTTTACATCTCCCCATTCAGCATCTGGTGCTTATAATGTCATCACCTGGGCTCTGAAAGGCTTGGGTAGCCCTGCTCCCATGGTTGCTGGCAGCACAAACAGATTCTCTTGTGTGCTTGGGCCAGGTCCCCTCAAGGCCTGCAGCATCCCTTGGCAGATATCCCACGGTCCTGGCAGCTCCAGTATCCTGGAGTTTCCATCGCAACTTAGCCTTCACATTGACAACGTCACACAGTGGTCTCCCAGCACCTCTCCTCAGGGATTTCAACCCCAGCCCTGCCACACAGCGCCTGGCCTTGGCTGCTCTCCATGACCTCAAACTTGCATCTTTCATGTCCTCCAGACCAGGACTCCATGGAAGAGACCACTAACGTCTGCTGCCAGGTGGACTAGCACGGCGTGCTTGGACCACATCTCTGCTTCGCCATGATGACCCTCCGGGACACTTCCCTACTGTCCCAAAGCAGAACTCCGGGATTCTCCTCGTTGGTTAGAGACGCTTTGTTACCTTCATTATCTTTGTTTAAAGCTTTAAGTATTCCACACACCTTTCCTTAGTCAAATAAACCTTTAAATTGACTAGTTCTCAAGACATGATCAGAAGAAAGCCAGTTACTGACCAAAATATCCCACAAATAGCCCCTATTTCAGTCACGCATTAGTCCTTACTGGACTCTGAAACGTCATGTGCTGGGTGTCCTTCTGTGCTTCTTCTCTCTGTTTTCCTGTCTTTCCAGCTCTCACCACAACATCCCATTAAGCTCTGCTTGCAGCATCAATAGCTTATCTGACCCAAAGTTCCAAACTCCTTCCCATCCCTCCTACAAAACAGTTCCAAAGGCCCGAAAGCTACGCAGTTAGGTTCTCACCGCAGAGGCCCCGCTTCTCAGCACCAGTCTGTGCTATTCCCCTTCTTGATGCTGTGATAAAATATCTTGATAAAATCAGCCAGAGGAAGAAAGGATTTATTTGGCTTACAATCCCAGTATACACCCATCGTTGTGGGAAAGTCGAGATGTCAGGGACTTGAAACAACTGTCACACCACATCCACAGTCAAAAGCAGAGACCTCTAAATCAGTGCATGCATGCTAGTGTTCAGCTGGCCTTCTGAACTCTTATAGGATCGGATCCTCTGCTCAAGGAGTGACGTTATCACAGGGGTGAATCTTCCCACTTCAACTATCTTAATCAAGATAAGCCCCCAGACATGCCCACAGGCCAACCGAAACTAGGCAATCTCTTCTTAATGCCCCCTTCCTATATGGTTCTAAATTGCACCAGTTTCAAAACCAACCATCCTAACCAGCTCCAGTGGAGAGTAAACTGACAACAGAGAATTAATTTCTCAGGGAATGGCTCACTGCACACCACTGGAGGGAGGAACAGGCTCTCTTCAATTCAGGTTGTTTAAACCTTGTCCCATTAGTACTTGGCACATGTGGCTAGAAAACTTGGAATTCCATGTACACTGCTCAAGGAGAGTGTGATAATTAATTCCCATCATCAATTCCACTGGGTTTAGAATCACTTAGGTGATACACCTCTGGGCATGTCTGTGAGAAGTTTTTCAAAGTTCAGCTAAAGAGTGATGTTCTACCCTGGGTGTAGTACCATCAGTAGGTTGGGGATCTCAGACTGTACAGGGAAATGAGAATTCAGGGTGAGCATCAGCATCTATTACTCGGCTTCCTGACTGTTAATGCAATGTGACCAGTTACCTCAAACTCCTGCCTCTGTGCCTGCCCTTCCAAGGTGACCTATAACCTGTCAGTCTGTGAGTCAAAACAAATCATTTGTTAAGGTGGTTTTCTTTGGTATTTCATCACAGTGGTGAGAACAGTAACTAATACAGAGAACAGTGACCTCTGTGGCTTTCACCACCACATGTGATCACACTTGTCGGAAACACAGCCATGGCTTAAACATTGTACAAACTTTAAGCGTTCTCTACTAGTGTGATGACCTGCAGAAGTTGTTGTTTTACCCTGATTTGCCATGTTTTGTTAAAAGACCCTCAAAGTTATATTTATATTTAACAGAGTTCTTCCAATGCTAGTTTTAGAAAGCATGTCACCCAGTTCCAGCTGAATTCTAGAATGAATGAATGAATGGATGAGTGAATGAATGAATGAATGAATGAGCTGGTAGAAGACTCCAGTGATGTCTAAGCAAGTTACCTTCACAAGCAGATACATTTTCGTTGGTACCCTGTTTGCTTGGAACCCAAGAGCAAACTATAAATGTCCCTGTTCTTTGTGAGCAAAATGGAAGCTGGCCGGAAACAGGAAGCAGATCCATGAAAGCGAAGACTCCAGGTCTGCCGTGTGCAGCTCACAAATCCCGCCTGCCTCTCCTGCTGGATATGCCATGGACTCCCAAACAGGACTGCACTAAGCTTTGGTTCTTGAGGCAAATGTACTGTTCAAAACCAAGACGAAACCCTTGGACTTGTGTGGTGAGGACCAAGACATTTTGTAAAGGACTCAAGGGCGCCTGGGAGGTGGGATGACCCATTTTTCCATCACACCTCTAACTTCCCTGAATATTTTTCCATTTTCTAGAAGAAGGCTCATCAGCCCTGCCAATCAGAAGCTCGGGCTGAACTATTCTTCTGAACACATGCTTTAACTACTGCAGCACTGGGCTTTTCTAAGACGGGCTGTGGCCACTCCACCTGCTTCTGTTGTGCAGTGGACTCAGCACAGAGGACTCTAGAGACATAGGATGTCTTGATTTTGTGTGTAGAACCAGAATGATGTGCAACAAAAGAAAGCTTTGGCTGTCGACCATGTTTGCCAGCCATGACTCCTGCCTCTGCGGTGTGTGTAACCGTTTTGCTTGCACAGGATTGCACACTGAGCTGCAGTGGGGAGCGTGCTATTGGTCTCACAGCAAGAAAGGAAAAGAAAGGGATGTCAGAACCAATGGAGCCGAGTCCCCTGGGAGGCCGTTTTACAGGGAGAAGCACTTGCACAATTTATACTTACAAGTTCTCCTGAAAGGTCAAGACTGCAAGTTTTTGGTGCTCCGTGTAAAAGAATGCTTCAGAAAACCTTCGCACCTAAGGGATAACAATGTTTACAAACACCTCAATTCTGAAGGTCGGTATGACCTCGGGTTTCCAAACTTGAGAGTTGAGTACGGCGTTTTAATAGAGGAAAGCTCTGTCCACATCTGGAGGGTTTCCACTCTCTAGGGCTGCCTACACTCTTTCAGAGCTCTTAACCCAAACAGTTTAGTGTGTGCTTATAAATCCACTTCTTTATTGCTTTCTAGAATTTCTACATTTAGATTTTTAAATTTTTACTTTATGCATATGAATGCGTTGTCTATATTATGTAAGTGCACCATGTGCAGGCCTGGTGTCCAGAGAGACCAGAAGAGGGTGCTAGCTCCCCTGGAACTGGAATTATGGACAGTTGTTAGCCAACCTATGGGTCCTCAGAACCAAACCTGGGTCCTATGCAAGAACAGATAGTGCTCTTAACCATTGAGCCGTCTCTCCAGCCCCTGTATTTAGGTTTTTATTCTTTTTACTGGAATGTGAGATCTTTTCAAACTGTCATAAATAAATGCACAACATACTGAACTTCCAAGGCCAGACACGTGTCTGTTACGCACCTTGTGGACTCCGCTCCTCAGGTACTTGTTCTTCTCGCTGTAATGTGAAGACCTACATCATTCCATATGCATTAATAGCTACGCATTCATTCCTAAGCTGATGGCAAAGAAATACTCTATGGGTGCTGTCTTACATTGAAAACATTTTTTTTTGGCCAGACACGTGTCTGTTACGCACCTTGTGGACTCCGCTCCTCAGGTACTTGTTCTTCTCGCTGTAATGTGAAGACCTACATCATTCCATATGCATTAATAGCTACGCATTCATTCCTAAGCTGATGGCAAAGAAATACTCTATGGGTGCTGTCTTACATTGAAAACATTTTTTTTCTAAGTACTTTTTGAGTAATTTGTAACAGTCCTTTTGATAAGCTCTTCTATCATCAGACATAGATAAAGTGGGTGTTTTCTGAATGACAGAGCAGAGATCTGGTTGGCTAAATGAGTTTATGACATCACACTGATTGTTCACAATTACCTAGGACCACTATTCAAATCTATAGATTGAGACACTCCCGTACTTATTTTGTTCATTGAACTAACTCTTTAAAACTTCCTCATGAGAGTAAATGCATTCAGCTAGATTTGGTTACAACTTACCCTCAAGGTATGATGCTCCTGAGTGAGGTAAGTGGTCACTTGGGAGTTCAGAGTCACTGTGTCCAGGAATTGGGTCCACAGAGCCATCAGATGGGAGGCCAGCCAAGCAAGGTCCTTGCTGATCTGCTCAGCGATCTTCTCTGGGTTGTTCAGCATCTGGAAAAGTAAAAAAGCTATTCATGAAATGTGTCTTTGGGACACTTATTCCCTCTTCAGTTGATTATAGAAATGGCTTCAGGTAACGTTAGAGAGGCTGCTAATTAAGCCAGGGGGGGACTTTCCTCTGCATGCCGACACATGGACCTCTGTAACTATACATGACAGACTTGGAGGGCATTCTGTAGCAGGTGAGGGAGGGGCTTGGCCTGCTAACAAGTCAGCAAACTTGGCTGAGTGCTGACAGTGCTTGGCTGAGAGTCACAGGTGAGCTCTCCAAAGTAAGGCTCAGCTACCTACCTTGACCACTCCCACCACCGTGGTCATCTGGGCTTTAACCACATTCACTCCCTTGTGTCCCTCGCTCTTTGCTCCTTGCTTGTTCTGTGTGACAGGGTGTGCTATACTCTGGGAAGCCAAATAGTAATGTATGCCATCCTGGACAAAACTCTTGTTTCTCTAGTGGCTATGTACTTAAACATAATACACTTTCAAACTACTGTGAAAGATATGTATTTTGAGTGTCATGGGCAGTGGAAGGCTTCCAAGGAAGGGGTGCCCGCACTGCGTCTTCAAGGTGAGCAGGCATTTTGAGCAGTCTTGGTCCTTGAACAAACTGCTCTTTTCAATGCTTTTCCATCTCAGTTGCACATTAGAATCACCGAGAGGCATCTGTCCATCTATCCACAGAAGTCTGGGCCCATCTCGGAACTCTGAGGTGCAGCCCAGACACTAAGAATTTGAAATGCCTCCCACGTCATCCTAACGTGCACTTCAGGGTTGTAACCATTGCTTGACCCCTGAGTCCTACCTTTGTGTGTGTTTTGGATATGAAGTGACCCTCACAAGCTCATGTGCTAAATATTTAGTTCTTAGCTAGTAACATTATTCTGACAGGCGATGTGAAATAAGTTAACAGTGGTAAGACCCAGCTGAAGGAAGCAGAGTCATGCCTTTGAAGGTTAATCCTGGTCTCTGTTGGACCCTCTTTCTTGTGGTGTTTCTTGGTCACCACGATGTGAACACCCTCTACCACAATACTGCAGATTATCAAGGTACTGGGGCTCAACGCAGGCCAGAATTATAGGCTAAAACCTCTCAAAACGTGGCCCAGAATAAATATTTTCTCCTTTGTTTTTCTCAGATATTTGTCACAACAGCAAGAATCTCTGACTAACAGATTACATGTTCTCATCTTTGATAGAATCCCTCCCATTCACACATACATGAGAACAGAAACGCATGTACATGTGTATACTCAGACACCCATGGTATCTACTGCTGTTTCAGAAAGGTTACAGTCCATCACAGTGGGGAAGTCAAGGCAGTACGCATCGAGGCAGATGGCCACATTGCACCTACTATCAGAAAACACAGAGGGATGGATGTGTGGTCCTGTTCAGCTTGCAGGTCCTGTCCACATCGAGATGGGTCGTCCCACATCAATCAGTCAAGACCATCTCTCACAGACGTTCTCAGAGGCAAACCTTAGTAAAGGCAATGCCTCACAGATGTGCCCGGAGATATGCCTTCTAGGTGTCAAGTTGATACTTAATACGGTCGCATGGGCCTGTCACTTGACTCTATCACATACTCCTTTCTGAATACGTATGTGTGTGTGTGTGTGTGTGTGTGTGTGTGTGTGTGTGTGTGTCGTCCCACATCAATCAGTCAAGACCATCTCTCACAGACGTTCTCAGAGGCAAACCTTAGTAAAGGCAGTGCCTCACAGATGTGCCCGGAGGTGTGCCTTCTAGGTGTCAAGTTGATACTTAATACGGTTGCATGGGCCTGTCACTTGACTCTATCACATACTCCTTTCTGAATACGTGTGTGTGTGTGTGTGTGTGTGTGTGTGTGTGTGTGTGTGTGACTAACATTAGATATATGAGAACTGAGGGTTGCAAGACTCTATAGAGAAATCTAATTACTTAAACCCAACCAAAGAATCAGTGCCATTGTTACCAACCCTATTTACAGATGGGGTAACATGGCACTAGGAAACTAATATGTCCAGGTGGCACGATCACAAACTCATGAACCATGTGGGGTCTTCGGCCTACACATTCACTTAGGAGCCCCCACCCTCAAACCCAAGCTTGGGACCCTCACAGACTTTGTCCACAGCAGTGGACAGCAGCAGATGTACACACCCACCTACTACATGACTGGGAATCAACGGGGGCTGGGATAAGAGAAAGTTCAAACGTTTCAGAGAAGATTTTGCCCATTCAATGAAATGAAGGTCTTGTCCCGAGTTCAGTTTGTTGCTCTGGGGAAATGTTTTCTTCCTGATGCTAAACAGAGATTTCTTGGATTTTTTTTTTAATTTTTAAAAATGATTTATTTAATAACAACATACTTAGAAGAAGCATATCATTACAACACAATTGACATATTCAATAACGGTTTCCTGAGGTAGGATGCATCTCTTTCAAAATTGGCTGTAAATTTTTAGGTTTACAGTTGAATTATTACAGTTATACAATATTGTACTCAGTATAAAGGATTTTTCTTCTGCAAATATTTATCAAATTCATAGTACGTTTTGCTGACAGTATCAAGGGCTCAGCCTCTTCACTGCTCCATGAAGGGAGAAGAATGACATACACTGTGACACTTCACTAAGCAGTGAGCAGAACAGAGAGCTTCAACATGAGAAGCTGTGATCCCAGGGGCTCTCAGATCCTGGCCTCTCACAGGGCTCTCTTCAGAGGGAACATGGCAGACTGGTGGGGATTACGTTAGTAATAAAATGTGGATGACAACAGTACAAAGGCCCTGGGGTTAAGAGTCCAGTTTCATCCCAGAGAATTGCTGAAACGCAGGGCGTGTTAGAGGGAAGAAGCACATGAGGGACAGCTGGGAGGGCATCACATGACTATGTGGTATTGCCTTCCGTGCTAAGCAATCAGACTCATCCTATGGGTAATCACAACCACCAGAGTCTGAATCAGGACAGAGCTGTGAGTTTGTGGATGGCCATGATTACTGAAACACTTCTATATGAGATGCTCTGTCAAGCAAAATGTTCTACATCGCTGTCCCACAGGAGCATGCAGTTACAAAAGATGCCCCAGGAGATACAGCAATCCTGTGATGTGGTGCTGGATGTGGGTGTGGATGGGAGGCTCTTTGTGCTGGGGAAGGTCATAGGAGGGCCAAGGGCATGGCTGCCAAGACCCAATACTCCTCAGGACTGATGTTTTTCAATACAGCCAGGATAGTGAGGAAAGTTATACTGCCCATGGGAGGCCCAGGCCCAGCAGGGAGAAACCCTGGGCTCAGCCTCATGAATGGCAGGGCTGGGCAGAGAGGCAGCGAAGGCTTCCTGAATGTCCACCAGAGGGCATCATCACACATGCATTTTAAGGTGACAGACATTTCTTGGAAATTTATTAAAGAATCTCCTGCTCTACTACATACCAAATGAATCAGAACTATACAAGATCTCCATATATTCCTTAAACACATCAAATTGGAGAAATTAGGTATTTGGAGACATAGAGAGGTGTTGTTCAAACCACTTGCCTGTTGCTGAGTTCTGTACCACTGGCAGGCTCTCTATAATCCAAGTTCTCAGATGCCCTGCAGAGTTAGTCCTGGACTTCCATGAGATTGGCTGGACCAGGAAGAAAGAGCTAACAGTGGCCTCGATGATACATTACTGTGTTCAGCAAGGCGGTAGAGAGAACTCCGGGATTCACACTTAATAACTGATTTCTTCTACTTATCATTTGAAAGCAAGAGGAAAGGTGTGTGTGTGTGTGTGTGTGTGTGTGTGTGTGTGTGTGTGTGTATATGTATCGTCCTTCTGGCACCCTGTCATGCTCTCTGCCTCCATGAGCTCAAGGCCAGCTCCTCCATAGCAGGGTCTTGGGGAATCTTCTCTTTTGATAGGGGCTCCCCTTGGGCCACCAGCCTCCTGGGATGCTTCCAGACTTAAATGAAAACCCTCAGTGTCCGTCCGTCTTTCTGGCACCCTGTCCTGCTCTCTGCCTCCATGAACTCAAGGCCGGCTCCTCCGTAGCAGGGTCTTGGGGAATCTTCTCTTTTGATAGGGGCCACCAGCCTCCTGGGATGCTTCCAGACTTAAATGAAAACCCTCAGTGATGGTTAATTTCATTGTTCAACCTGATGAACTCTAGAATCATCTGGAAAACAGATCTCTGGATATGCCTGTGCGGGGCTATTTTGCTCAAGTAAACTGAGGCTGAAATATCTCTCCTACCCCCTGCCAGACATTGTGGATGGGATCCTGGACTATGGAGGAAGTCAATCCTACAACAGCATTCCATCACTCTGCTTCCGGGGGATGTGGTGTGATTGCTGCCTTGAGCTCCAGCGTCCATGACTTCCCCAGCATGATGGATGGTATAAAGCCTCCTGTAACTGTGAGCCAGAACAAACCCATTCTCCTTCCAGGTGTTTGGATAGAGTATTTTATCACAGTAACAGGGAAATCACCTAAGACTCTCTCTTACAAGAGGCTTGGCCAAAGCCAACAAATGGAGGAAACAGAACAAAGCCCACAGACCGTGCTGTGGACAACCTAGTTATTACTTCTTGCTAGGAAGAAGCAGCTCTGGGAAACACTATTGAGAACTGAGCATTTCCCCAAGAGTTTACAGGGACAAGTAGAGAACAATATTTATATTTTAGAGAAATCTGTATTTCTTCAAAAAATTGTCAGCAAAACAAACAAGGAGCATTACTTTCCAGTGTGACTCTGCAAGTGTCCCAAGACCCTTCCCAGCCTTGAGAAGGAGCATGCTCCCCTTTCTGATGAACTTGTACAGGAAGGACCTCAGCACCTCCTCGGCCTGAGCTACTGCCCAGCTTTCCTGCCTGATACCTGCATTTGGCTTCCATGTTCCCCAGGCTACAGCATCACTAGTAAATGTGCTCAGGTGTGATTTGGGCATCGCTTCACTCTGCTGTTACCTCGCTTGCATGGCCCTTCCGTCCATGGTGTCTGAGACCCCTCTTCCCTCCTTCATGAAACCTTCACGTCCCAGCCAGAACCAGGCCCTCCCCGCTGCCCTGCTCCATTAACCCTTGCTCATACTTCCTAGTTCCAACACCTACTCTATAGCTAGATTCTGCCTCATCACAGAAAAAAAAATACAGTTCCTCACCAGGCTGCAAGTCCTGGGTGGGCTTTTCCGTGTTTGTATGTACAAGTGTCTGTGGTGGTAAGTGAACTGTGAACTGTGCATAAGAGAAACCTAGTAAACATTTGTAGGCTTCTCACACCAAGTAAAGATGTATCAGAAGCCCCTCCTCCCATCCCCTCCTGCTGGAGATCGATGGTTCTCCAATGCCTTAATCACCTGAACTGGCCCAGCCCTCCACCATCCACAGTGTCCAGGCTGGGATGAACACATAGCTGCTGCTCATTTCTTGCCATGAGGTGGCAATGTTTGACTTCTAACCAGACTACCAGTCTGTGGCATCACTTGAGAGGGTTACTACAGAGCCACTCCACTGCAACCAGCCTTCAAGAGAAGCTAGGGAACAGAGCAATGCTCACCCCTTCACCCTCCCACCTTGACCTTCATGCCTCTGCATCCCCTATACAACAAAATTCTGCAGGAAATGTGGTTACAAAATGAATCCTGTGGCAACAGCAGAAATGCTAAATTTAGGAGGTCACAGACATGCATACATACACACATACACATACATACACACATACACATACATATACATACACACATTTATGCATATATACACACAGACATACATGCATGCATATACAAATATACATACACACATATACACACACATGCACACATACATACAAATACAAAGACATACACACCTATATACAGATACACACATACATACAAAAACAAGCACACAAACACACACACATATGCATATACACAAATACACATAGATATACAGATACAAACACACATATGTGATTTCCCTCTCTTACCCACACTACTAGATACACAAACATCCTGTGAATTTGTAAGTCACAACAGTGTGTGTCTGAAACATACTTTGTAAGCACAAGCTTGGCAAGTGCATACTGTTGGCTTTGCAAAGCTACAACCAGGTCCCCGCCATAAGGTCGACACGGTTTTTCCTGTTATACAGGACTTGAGTCATCCTTCTCCAGCTAAAATCTAAAAAGTGAGAAGAGCACACTCTTTCTTTTAGAACCCGTGGGAAAGCTGGTCCTCTTGCTTCCCAGCTTTTAGTTGTGTGCTTGCTTGCTTTGCAGACTATTACAGACCCACGACTAGCTTCACTGCGAACAGTCCCTTGGGCCTTCGGGCCATCTGGACTGATAGTTTATGTTTCCAGGGATCTGGAGATACCTTGTCTTGTTCTGTGGGTTGAAGCCATCAGCCCTTTCACTTGAGTGTGCACAGTGTCCAATGCATGACCTCTTAGCATTAGCAGACTCTATGCATACATCATACCAACACTGTCATTTCTGAACCCACCTCCTTAGAACAGCCATGAAGCCCAGTTGCATCTTTTCAAACCATGACTAGCTTTCCTTACTGTCAGTCAGCTTTCTCAAGGTGGCCTCAGACCCTTTCTTTGTTTATGGAATAGAAGCCTCTCCTCCCTTCCTCAGGGAGAAAGACTTGATGGTCCCACCCAAGGTCACAGTTGGTGCCTGTGGGTCTGAGTCTACTCTTTCTCTTTGGGAAAACTTGTGACTTCAGTGACTGGCATGCTGTGTGGCAGGCAGAACTGGCTTAGTCCAGTACTGTAATTTCCATCCTTCAGACTCAGGGTCAGCACTGTAATTACCTGTAACTCTGAGCACAGCTGAGAAAGTGTTTCTTCCACGGCCAGGGCCTCTGGAAAGGAAGAACAGAGATATACAATTAAAGAGGTAGCAGTGAAATGCTATCATTACTAACCAAAAGAAAACGTCTACATTTCAAGCTCTAAATATTAAAATCAGAGACAAACAGAACTCCACAGGAATGTCCCAATACGTGATCTAACTGCCTAGAGGGAGAGGCCTGTAAGAGAATCAACCTCATTGAGGATGGTGGATTGTGGCATGCATGTGGATTAAGTGCTAGATAAGATCAATGTGGACTCCTGATTGCAATTAAGTGAGACGATTGACCCCTCAATTCATATAGCAATTTGTTTTCCCAAAATGTTTCTTTTTTTAATCTGTGCTTTTTCAGATGGCTGTACAGATGAGTATACACACACACACACACACACACACACACACACACACACAC
>NW_008342543.1:1466980-1468225 GCF_000622305.1 Nannospalax galili
GTGGGTGTGAGCAATTCTTTAACACCTCTGGATCCTGCAGACCTTCCCACCTAATCAGTGGCTTCAGGTCTACAAACCCAATGGAACACAATAGTCTTTGGTCCTGTTAATCAAAGTTGTATTCTAAGCATCTTGAACAAAGCCAAGGTCACAGTAGATACTCAGGAAAAATATGATGAAAAATATATGAAGAAAAAAGAAACTTGGTTCTTTTTCTTTACAAAAAGTGTTATTGCTAACTGTTGTTGAACAATATACATTTTCTTATGAGCTACGTAACTGGCTTAGATTCTGTGTGTCTTTTGTTTCAGTTTTGTGGGGCTGGAGGTCCAATCCAGTGCCTAAGACACGCTAAGCAAATACTCTATCAAAAAATCACAGGCCGAGTTCCCTGTGGATGAATTTACAGCCTGCACAGGATTTTCAGTGGAAAACATCCAACCTTCCAACCCAATGAGGGTTTGATTCAAAGATCAGTGCGTGAGCCCTGGGTTTGCCTAGGTGTCGCAGCTGATGAAGGGAAATGGGAAGAGGCTCTGGAATTCAGGGTAAGTCCTGCAGCACTGCTCTGCAGACCAGGGACAGTGCACAAGGAATCTGAGGGGGATCCAGCTCTCGCAGTTCCCAAATCTAGTGGGGAAGTAAAACCTGCAAAGTTAACATTATCAGACCTGGAATTCAGGGTAAGTCCTGCAGCACTGCTCTGCAGATCAGGGACAGGGCACAAGGAATCTGAGGGGGATCCAGCTCTCTCAGTTCCCAAATCTAGTGGGGAAGTAAAACCTGCAAAGTTAACATTATCAGACTCTATTTCTACAGTGGAAAATATGCAAGTCATAGAGACACGAAAGCCAGTGTTTTCATAGAAACTGGTACAGACAGGAATAGGCAAAGAAGTCAAGGTACCCAGGAGGATTCCAATACTGAAATATGTCTTAACCATGAATCCTAGGCTCATGGCTCAACCTCTGATCTGGAGAACTTCCAGCAGAATCTTAGCCCAACACCTGCTGTAAAACAGGGTAACAGGACTGAACCCTTCCCCAGGGTGTCAGTGCAGGATCTCTCAGCTCCTGTTATGAGTCTTCTACACATCATTACATGGCTTTGAGCCCATATTCTAACTCTTCAGCGTAAGTCATCTTCATAACATTCAAGGTTTGGAAAAAGTCTATCTGAAAGAATAAATTTGTCCTTATATAACCAAACATGCTGTGTTACTACAAGGTTTCTAGACACAAACCA
>NW_008342543.1:1468316-1483453 GCF_000622305.1 Nannospalax galili
CTTGCATATTATTCTAGAAATCAACTTAACACTATTGGTCAGGTGTGTCATGTATACAGTTGGTATTTAAGAAATGTTTCTTTGATGCATAACCCCTGAGTCTTGGGAGGCATGCCTGGATGGGTGAATGGACATACCTTGGGTGCTCACGTCTTTACTTACTACATTTGTTTTCCAGAGTCTCTCTTACCAGAATGAAGAGCGGCCTAGAGAAATCTAAATTATGTTGACAGAAGTTCCCAGAAAGTACCTGCACCTTGAAACTGAACTTTCTGCAAGGTTAATCAACTCAGCAGGACTTCAGTGATCGTGCAGAATTTGAAACGTTGCAGTTGCAGAACCCATTTAGAGCCTAATTACCAACTATCTTTCGCTCGTAAATAGCCACTCCTTGCCCACCTCTGTTTCTAATCTAACATCCAGTGACTAACAAATAAAAACCCTTTTAGAATGTGTTATCCTAGCAGACTACCTGGTCTCACCAATCAAAAAACTAAGAATGTCATCAGATAGCATCTGAGACCTATAGTAGACGCCCCCCTTTGCTGTGACCTGCCTCTGAATGTATCCTCCAATGTATTTGAAAAGTCTCTTGATTTATGACTTCCCTTTGTTCTGTTACTATAAAAATACAAGGCAACTGTTACCACGCTGGAGCATGGAATTTGGGGTACCCTGAATCCTGGGTCATTCCTGGTCATAGTCAGTCGTTTGGCTCTAGAATAAACGGTCCCTTATTCCCTTTGAGGTGAGAGTTATGGTTTTGCATTAACACCACCTTTTCTCCAGCCGCACTCCAGTGGGGAGCCTTAGCTCCTGGGATAAGATTTTTCCCTGTCCTTGACCCTTACCCAAGTCCATGTGTGGCAGCTCGGGAATGTCCCTCATGATGACCAGGAAGTAGAGTCGGAGTCCCCGGTAGGCCTGGAGGAGCAGGAGACAGACGTCCCGGTGCCACTTGTGCGCATGCTGAATGCAGTTCTCGGAGGGGACATAGAAGCTTCCCTGCTGAGACAGAAGGACGAGGCTGAGGAGTGTGTGCCTTCCTGGGGCAGCACGGGACTCCTACCCTCCACCTACCCATGACAACATTCACGGAAATATGTGGAGCTTCAGGATGGTAAGCCTGCTTTTAGAAAAAAAGAGAAAAAAGATGATACCAGGACGAAGGTAACTGGGGCTTAGTCTCTTCTTAATCCCACCACATGGAAAAACCATGATGGGCCATGCCTCTGTTTTATCATTATGATACTAATAATACTAATGACACTATTAAAGACGACAATAACAAATGATGAAGAAGCAAATGCAGATGATCATTCCCTGATCTGACTAAGGTCTGTGACCACAGAGAACTGCCCACTTAGAAGCCCCTTCCCCTTCCTGCTATAGGATGCACAGCAGAAGAGATTGGGAGACAAAAGAAGGATCCTTCATATGGGGGTAAGAAATTTAGAAAGACCCTTGGAACAACTGCATGAGCACTAGATTGTGCTAAAAGGGGGAGAATGAAACTGTCCTGCAAATTAGTGAGAAAGGGTGAGGTTGAGCTCTCAGTGCTGATACGCCTCACTCCTGGGTGCTCTGAGCTGAGCACAGAGCCTCAGAATGCTCTGCACACTAGATTTTGTTTGAGACTGAGGAATAGAGTCTGCTGATAGAAGTAAAAAGTAGTTTGTCTAACAAAGAGAAGATGACTAAGTCTACAAAGGACCCAGACATGGTGGAAAAAAAAGAAATAATACAGTTTCGTGTCTCTTCCCAATCTAAAAGGAAAGCATGTTCCAGAAAAAAAATGCAGGAGAGATTTGTTCCGAGAACAGAGAAAGGAATCATGGGGCAGGATAGTGGGATGTGGAGGGCACTAAGGAGGGCACAGGAACAGCCAGTGTTGGTGACACCTGCTCATTCATCTGTCCCCGGTCAGCCTCAATGGGAGGGAGCATTGGCCCTTCATGGTCCAGGCCTGCCTTGCCTCTGTCCTGCAGGAGGAGTCAGCTGAGTTGGTGGAGCCACCCTCTTGGCTTTTATGTGTGGGTCTGCGTGGTTGTGGCTCATGACAGCACCTGCCTTTCTAGTTTCTCTTCTTTCTTGCTGCCTATGAGGGCTGAATTGGCCCAGTGGGAACAGGACAGGCTTAATGGGGGTCAACACCTACCCATACATCATCAGTAGTCAATGGTGGATAAGATGGTGTTCATTCAGACCTTCTTATCTTGATAACTGGGTCATGTGGAATGAAAGGCACTACACATTAGGAAATCTGAATGCAAGTCTCAGGTATGTATCACTCATACCTGAGACCATTTTAGTTAGGTAAGTTCTCCAGGACAGAAATTCTGAGCTGTGTAGGAGGAAGAAAGCATAGACAAATAGACAAAGGACTGGAATTTCTCTGTCATACAGTAACTGCAGAGTCCTCACACATACCGTGGAGGCTCTGGACCTGTAAAGATGCATAGACTCAGGACAAAAGAAAAGTCTTCACACTCATCAGTCTTGGTTATGAGCCTAGGGAGGAGACCTGACCTTGGACAAGTAGCTTTCTTTAGATAAACAATCAACAGTTGGCCTCCCACATCCCTGGTATGGGAGGCAAGGGTGTCTCAGGCCTAAGGCAGGATCTTGGCAGAACACTCCAAATCTACTAGAGGGACTTTTTGCTACAACCTCTATTTCCCAGGGTCTTGATTTTCTGAGCTCTGCAACACTGCCTTATATTATGATGTTGCACAGTCTTTCCAATTTGAACTTAAAAGAGGCATTTTACAACATTTGGTATCAAGATATTCATCCTGAAAATTCAGCTCAGTAGAATGCTTCTGTTCACACAGCCCTTGGGGTCATCTGTGTGTTCCTGTTTCCATTCCGTCCTACATCTGTGTGTTCCTGTTTCCATTCCCTCCCACATCTGTGTGGTCCTGTTTCTCATCTCTCCTACTACATGCATGCTGAATGCATAGAAGCCATTGCTTGTGCACAGCACAGAGTGTCAGACTCTCCATGCCCACAGAGCAGAAAGGAAGCCACTTCTATGGCCCATGGAGACAACCCCACTGTGTGATTTCATTTGACCTCAACAAGTACCATGGACAGCGCACATTCTCATTTTGCTGTAGGAAGCAGGATACAGATACGGAAAGCAATAAAACAGTAAATATTCAGTACCATCAAACATAATGTCCCATTACCCTCAAGTCCAATAAAATTCCTGTAAATCCTCTAAAACACATCTATACACATAAATGCATACATATAGGTGTACTTACTACATATATTTTTAAAAGAGCATGGACATATGCATAACTTAAAGATTTCTATCGATATTTCTGCTTTTCCTTTTATCACAATGTGTCTTAGAATTCTTTTGGATCAGGCCAAAGCCTAAGCCATAAGAACACTTATTTACATTTTATAGATCAAAATACTGGGGCTCAAAGAACTAAAGGGCTCAGGTCAGTCTGCTTCCCAGTGGCAGAAATGGCTCTTAAAGTTAATGTTGAAGCAAGGCCTCCCTTCCTCAACAGAACCTTCCCCTCTGCCCCCTGGAGCCATGCCTGGCGAGAACAGATGCTCGGCAGAGGTCTGCTTGCTTTGACAAAGGCATTCATTTAAGCCCTGCACTGTTGGCATTGCTGTGACTAAGTAGGAATGAAAGCAGAAAGGGGATTACAAAGGCATCAAACCCAGGTTTCCCTGTCTGCTTCCTCAGTGCTGAGAATTCAGCTTTCTACCCAACCTGCTGTGCATAACTCCATCGTCTTATCATGGGCTCTTTGTGCAAAGCATTTCCAGACCCCAAAAAGACCAAAGAATGTATGAAGTCTGTTAAGTTTGACTCTAATTTTATCTTTAAATTAAAAACTGTATACATGTATACAATGCACTGTGATTGCATTCACCTTCCATTATCTGGGACTCCTGCTGACTCTTTCTTCCAAACTTGTCTCCTCCTACCTTCAGTGATCCTTTTTTTTCCCTTAGAAATTTTATTCCGCAAGCTCTATGCATGTAGTCATAGGTAATGTTTCCCTGACCATGGGACATCTTTGTCACAGGATATTGAAGAGGAGAGGTTGGAAGGACTGTGGCAGCTGAAGGATGAGGAGGAGTGTGGTGACCTCTGTTTTTACCTTATGACATGACCCCGGCAATCAAGTTTGACTTTTAAAAGTAGATCTTAGTGTAATTGTATGTTTAAAGAAAGACAAAATTTTTCAGTGAATCTTCATAAGACATAACATTTTTAGTGACTCATTATGATTATGGAGATAGTAAAGAGTCAAATGCTAACCTATGCTATCCTGAAAAGTCTGTAGGTCATTATGTAAAAAAGATAACCTTTGTCCCTAAATTAAATGATAGTGTGACTTTTTGAAATTGAGTAATATAGCACAGAAAATCCCATTATCCAGCACTGTGGGCCTGCAGAGCCTTTGTCTATATAGAAAAGTCAGTGTCCCTCCATTAGAATTGCATGAAGTGGGATGCAAAGCTGACATTATCTCCACAGTATAAAAGAAAGGCACTCCAGAAATCTTCTTGTCAAGGTCTAGAATGAAAACTCTACGTAATGAAAGAGGAATCAAACAGGGCAGGCAGTACATGAACCCCACGCTGACCCGCTTGGCCGAGGCCCCATCTACAGCAGATGTACAATGTGAGGCAGCTGTCTCTCCCCTCCTATAGATGAACTACACTGAGTGTAGACGGGACATATTCACACAGGTAGGTAGAAGAAGCAAAGCAGAGTCTCGGTCGAGGCTACAGAGCAAACGGATGTAGATCTGAGTTTGAGTTTTTGCTTTAAAATTCTGTACCAATGTCACTTCAGCCAGGGTTCCTTCAATCTCAGCACTGCAGGTACGTCGTCTGTAAAGAGGGGGTGTCATGACACAGGCCTCACAAGACTGCTGTTAGAGAACAAATGAGGCCATTCAGGTAAATTATTCAGTGTCAGTCACTACTGGAAAGAGAGCTTACATGCACACATTCGCTGCATGACTCACGGACACAGGATAATACAGCTTAACTATCAACCATGACCCACCAACAGACCTAAGATGTTAAGTTTTGTCTTAACAGGTAGATACCCACTGATAGCTTGCAGACAAGTTATATATTTGTACATAGAACCTGGATTCAAGTAGGTCAGTTCAGTACCTTGCTTATGGATTAGCCTCTCATTAACCATGTGTTAAAGAGGATGGCATATAGGTAACTATTTACAAGGTGCTCATTAAGTTTTACTTTGTATAGCATTTATTACTTTCCAGGATATCTAAAAATGGAATAAAACTATGCTCACTCTTGATCTTACCTGTGTATGCATGTCTTTCAAATCTACTCTGGAACCTAATTCCAGCTAAGGGCTCCAGGTCTCTGAACTGCACAATCCTTTTATTTAACTTTTTGGGACTTTTGTACACGAGTACTGTTTTCACATCATTTCTGCCCTTCCCTCTCCTCCTTCCAACTTCTCCCAAGCCCCAGCTCCTACTTGAATTCCTGACGTCTTGTCATTTAATTATTATTTTATATGTGCACACATATTTAATGTTGCATGTATGTACACGTGTTTAGGGCTAACCACTTGGGATTGGATGGCCTATCAGGGCACTTGTCCCTACACAGAACACATCGCCCTTCTCTCAGCAGCCTGTAGCTCTCCATCTGGAGGTGTCACCTTGTGAAATTTCCCCCATCCACACTGGCATGTCAGCTGGTATTGTCATTATAGAGGTCTTGTTTATTCAAGCATACTGTTGTCATTTTATCATACAGCTTCCCTGTCACGTCTGGAAGACACACAACGCTGTGGCATCCTTCTGGTTGGGCATCTTGCTGTCCTTCAGAGATTTCTGAAACCAACTGATTCTGAAGCCCTTAGCTAACCTCCTTTTCTTTCCCTCTGGTCTTCATTAATGGATCCTAATTTGCAGACCGTTAAAGAAAGCCAGTAAGTTCTCCTAGACCTCTTTAGTACTTCCAGAACCTGCCACCAATTCTCTACCTCTGGAATGCTCTGCTCTCTGCCCTACGTTGTGTCCATTGCTCACTTGCTCACTCAGATCACTAAATACATTCTCAAAAAGTCTCAGTGCTGAGCTTCTTGCAGCTGCATCCACAGGCCATGTAAGTTGGTTTCCCCCAACCCACACTGTTTACAACTCAGAATTCAAAGCACTTGGTGTGATGTCCAAGGCCTTTGCACCGTAAGCCCTGAGCACATTTCCACATTCAAAAGCCAGCCTTTCCCTCCAAGGATTTGATGCATTTCTCTCCTACTGCTGCCTGAGACATCTTTTACCCAGTCTTTTGGAATTCACCTTTACTCTCCATGGCGACTCAGGTCAGAGGTCAGCTCCTCAGTGACACTCTCCAGTCGCTCTGTCCCTTGTATGGCCACATACATGCCTTGGATGACCAACCACCAAGGTGTCTCTCTCCCTTTACATTACCTGGACACCTTCCGGGTATAAATGCTCTGCTGTTTGTCTCTGAATTGGAATCATCTGGAACACGGGCAGTCATCGACTGCATGGAGCAGCAAAGGGAAGATGTGAGCACAGCATTCTGCACAGTGTAAGCTCTAGACACTACGTACCTCGTGAGCATGCACCTGCTTCTAAGTTTCAATTGGCCCCAGGCTTCCACTCCTTCAGAGCTGTGAGACTTGCACAGTTTGTGAGTGTGAACTAGAATTGCCTATGTATATTCACTCTGACTCTGACGGGTGGCCATTTAACAGTGTTTTCTGAACTATTGTAATGGTTTTTATTTTGTTTTTATTTTTTATTTGGCTTGGCTTATGGAAGACATTAGTGAAATTTTAAAAAATTATGTACTTATTTATTTTATGTATATGAAGGTTAAGCCTGTATGTGTGTAAGTGCACCTGTATGGTACAATGCGCACAGAGGACAGAAGAGCTCATTGGAGGCCTGGAACTGGAGTTATGGAAGGTTGTTAGCACAATGTGGGTGGTGGGATTCAAATCACAGACTTCTGCAAGAACAGCCAGTGCTCTTAATCACTGAATCATTGCTCTAGGCCCAACGTTAGTGAATTTTGAAATAATCCCATAAAAGCAAGGCCTTTTGTCAAAATTTAGCAATATGTTTCCTGTCACAATTATGTGAAAATACATACATAGAATGAGTGTTAGCATTCTATAGATTTTAAAAAGAAATGTGTGGTCTGTCAGGCTTTGAACTCTCTAACGCTGTGGTGATTAATCTCTAGTGTCAGACCGACAGGAGTAAAGGATACTTAGGGATTAACAAAGCACACCTTTAGGCATGTCTGTGAGGCCAGTCCTCAATGAGCTTAGATCAGGAGTGCTTAGACAGACCTAATAGGGGTTCAATCATCACAGATGGATTCAAAATTCGAATAGACCACTGGGTGGTGGTACAGCTGTGGAAGCTGGGGCCTGGAAGGAAGGAGTGGGTACACGGAGGCACGTGTGGGAAGGGTGTACCTTGTCTTGACTCTTTTCTGACTCTTTCTGCATCCTGTCATGAACTGAGCAACTTGGCTCCCATTGTGAACCTTCCTCACACAGCCCAGAAACAATAGATTCAAGTGGCCATGAACGAACACGCATGCAACTGTGAGCCAAAATAAGTCCTTTTGTTCTTTATCTTGAGTTTTGTCACAGAAACACACACACACACACACACACACACACACACACTATTAGCACAAATGTTGGTAGTTACTCTGCTGCTGTTCCTCACATGGCTGATGTCTCTGTTCCCACTTTTGCTGATTTAGTGACTTTTATACTGTTCACCCCATTGGTACTGATAGGAAAACAATGATAATACATGTAACATTATTACTTATAGTTTGACCCTTATTAAATGTCCAGTATTCCTTAAGAGCTTCATACATGCTAATGACTCAGTTCTCATGACAACACAAAGAAATAGGACTGGTTGTTTCACCCAGTTTGTAAGGAAGAAGTGATCTGGATGTAGCTCTTCTGCCCAGCAGGTGAGGAACTCAGGCCCTAGCTGGTGCTGAAGGCCTGTCTGCTCTGACCTTCCTATTGAGTGGTTTCTGGCCGTGTCAATGCTCGCAGGTGTTCGCAGACACAAGAAGCAACTGAGTTGATGTTGTCTCCATGCCAGGGTTTAGGTTTAAAAGGAAACATCAGTGATGAAGAGAATAAAGCCCCTGTGTGCAGCGCTGCTACTAACTAGCTGCAGTTTGGGAAAACCATGTTCTCTTTCTAGACTCCAGAGCCTTCTCTACCAGCCACGGGTTACTGACGACTCTGTGATGGTTAGTGTTCACTGTTAACATGACAGAATCACCTAAGAGGTGGGCTCTGGGAACATCAGTGGGAGATTACATCCCAGCTGTGACAACTGATAGTGAATGACCCATCTTAAGTGTGGGCAAGGCCATTCCCTGGGCAGGGCATCCTGGATCACTAAAGGAAAGTCACGCTGAGCACTAGTGTGCGTTTCTTTGCTCTCTGACGCTTGACCAGATACAGTTCGTGGGAGCTGATGCTTCAAGTACCTGTTCCTGTAACATCCCCACTGTGATGGCCTGTGACCTAAAAGAAATCTTGGCTTCCTTAAGTTGCCTGTGTTGGAGTATTCCAACACAGACACAGAAAAAACTAAGACCATCTCATTCAAACTTTGAACTGTGACCTAAAAGAAATCTTGGCTTCCTTAAGTTGCCTATGTTGGAGTATTCCAACACAGACACAGAAAAAACTAAGACCATCTCATTCAATATTTCCTGGATCCTGTGTCTGAGCACTCTCAATGGGGATGAAGAGCCAGGGGCGGAGCTCTCTGCATTTATTATCCACAATTTAAAACATAAAAATTGCATTTAAAATTTTTTAAAAATTTATTTAGTTACCACATAATTAGTAGAAGCATTTCATTACAACAGCATTAATGTAGTCAATAACAGTTTCCAGAGCAAAGTTACATTTCTGTATTAACACAACAATTTCAAATAACCTCTCTCTCTCCGTCACTCGCATCCCACATAGATAATCTGAACAGCACAGAAAGGGCACACAAATTGCCAGGCTAGGATTGGGGGATGGATATGAGGGTGGGGATGACAGGTGACAGTCCTGAGTCTGGTTATATTCTTTCCTTGGAATCTTCACTATCCCACAAGCACAGGAAGGCTACCATGTCTGTGGATCCTGAGCTCTTACATGTAACTAATTCCAGATTAAAAGTACTTTAAAATCCTTCCATCTGTGCTGAATATATAGACGTTTTTCTTGCCCTTAATCTCTAAGCAATACACTGTAACATAGTCACATAGCTTTTAGTAGACATTGTACTTAACCTACAGGTGACTCAAAATATCTGGGAGGGACATATGTAGGATATGTACATATACTATTCAAGAAGAGACAAGCATCCGTGGGCATTGGTATCCATGGTGATTGGTTCCTGTATGTTCCTGGCTCCATGGTGCCCTCTACTTACATGTGACTTCACCATTTGAAGACCCTGTGAGCAACTGCTGACCTATCAGCAAAAAGCTGGCTCTGGCCATGACAGGAGTAAAGTTTGTCTTGTATTTCTCTTCCTCTCTACAGGTGTAATGCATTGTACCCTCATGCAAGTCAGGTGCACCATACAACTCCTAGTGTCCATGTTTTGTACGTACTAGACAGTGATTCTATGTAGTTGATTGAGGCAAGACTTTAAAAGTATGAGGTCTTAGTGGAATGTGAGGGATGTCCTCAGCTGTCTATAGCTTTTGCATGCTCTCTACATAGAGTTAAGCTTAAGTTGAGTTATAAGCCAGAGTTTGTAGGAGAGACTTTCTTGTGGGTAAGAACACAAGTTCTCCATTCCTAATCTGTTTCCAGCATGGAAATAATAATACCATCAGCATAATAATCCTAGACTTTCTCCACCCATTTCTTAAGTAGTGAATTTGGGATAAGAGAGTAAGATATTCTCTGTCATCCCTTGAAGCATCACTCTTAGCCTATGGATCATTCATCAGTGCACCTCACACCTCTAGCAAATTCATATCTTGATGTTGAGGGAGGTTCCTGGTGTCCCACCACCACACTGCGGGAAACACACCTCACAAGCGTCCTATCACCTGGAAAAGCTCGGGTATGTGGGCACACTAGGTAGTGTGCTGGACATACCAGGTAGCGTGCTGCACTGGAATGGCAGTTAGAACACACCAGCCATTCCTAAAGTCACGGGGAAGCCAGAAGTGATGAAAGTGGGTCAGGGTGCTGGGGATCCTCCTCAGCAGAGCTTTTCTGTTTAGGAATTTATAGGCTCAAGTAGGCACAGGATTTGTTAGAAGAAAGAATTCTTTGTTTAAGAAAAAAAAGTTTGAAAATCATGGACTAAAACAATGACCCCCGAAATCCAGCATTTGGCCTTGTTTCAGAAGGCAAGTATAAGCTACATGGATAAAAACCAGATGGAAAATCTGTGTTGCTCAATAATTTTATCCTAACTATGACATACATCCTTCATTCCTCTTTACTTATAGACTCATGTTAAACAGAATTTTTTTTAATAAAATATACTTGTGATCTACTTTGTTTCCAAAACTACTGTTAGGCCTTTTTTTAAAACCTTAAATTTAAACCTGTGTTATATTGTTGTGAGTAGAGTGGATGTGGAGTTAGAGGAGTGACCTCGGTTCAAGGGATCAAATCTACATTTAATTGCTCACTGTGGCAAATTACTTTGCTGCTGCACTTATGATAGGACTTTGCTGCTTTCAGAGGACTTCAGGGGAATAAACGGCGGAAGCTCCTCACTGTCCATAAATCACAAGTGTGATGTCACTACACATGTCACCATAATCCATACTGTTAGACATTCCACACGAAACCTTCCACTGACATGCTCAACTGACAGTATTCAACAAATTGGTCAGTTTCTATGATCATCAGAGACTTTGACCTATTTAGAAATAACTGCTCACCCATACTCCAACCCCAATTAATCTCATTCTCTCTTGAGCTCTCTCCCCCTCTCTCTCTCTCTCTCTGTCTCTCTCTCTCTCCCTCTCTCTCTCTCTCGCTTCCTCTCTTTCCCTCTCTCTCTCACCCAAAATATGAAAGCTTTTGGGAGGGGAAGTGAAAAACTGGGTGTAACCTCTGGACAATAGAGGTTAACATGATTGAATTACATTATATATCTGAAAATGTCATCATTAATCTCATTATTATGTATAATATATGCTAATAAAATTGATGATTAGTAAACGGAAATTGAAATATTAGCTATGCATAACAATTTAATGAATTATATTTGTACCTATGTTGCATTTTGCAACAACTATACATTGTTACTATTAATCTGTTTAAATTAAAACTCTGTATTTTTATATTATCAGTACTATAATTGAGTTAATAGCATTGCAATGCAGGGACATCCTAGCAGAAACCTCAAGGAGCTGAGTTTGTGATGGGCACATCTAAAAATTGACTGGCAGCGTGGAAGGCTGCCCGGAAGAGGTGATGCTTCAGTTCAACTGAAGAGTTCAGGAGGCGGAGAAAAAAGGAAGGTCAAGCAGGCTCAGGAGCTGTTAAAAAGGCACAGAGCAAGACAGAGTTCAGGGAAATATGGAGTAAGTGTCCTGCTAAAGTAAATGAGTTCAGAACAGGTAAAAAGGAGATGAAACCACACAGCCAGACAAAGCTAGCATTGGGTCACAGAGAGCTGAGACTATCATTTTCATCCAGGGTCAAGTGTCAGGCATGGAGGGGCACATATACAATGCACAGTTGTGATGGGGTTCTCTTCAGGGAGCGGTGGGCAGCATGCATCACTGCTCGCTGCAACTCTGGCTTCCCATCAGTCACCGCTGCTGGTCCTTCCAGCATTCAGGACAGGTGGCATCATGCTGTGCATCTGCAGAAGTTAAAGGGAGCTGCAGATGCTAAGATGTGCCCAGCCCCACAACTACTCAGAGAAAAGTTTGAAATTCCAAATGAGAGCCTGGCCCAAAGCCAAGCCTCTTCTCCCCTGGGGCATCTCTATGCTGACCAGCTGACCAGAATCACAGTTCTGACCCTGATGGGCAGTTTCCGAGCTGAGGGTAAGACAGTGGGAAAGGAGGTGACGGAGACAACAGCGAGAGCAAACGGCCACTAAATAAGCAGGTTTAGTCCTGCAGCACGGATGGGTCTGGCAATGATCACTCCTAACCCCAGAGGCTGGTTCTAAGGTCATACACCTAGATTTCTCCGCAGAACAATGAGCTTTCAGTGCTCATGCCTAGAGACACTGTAGCCATTGTGTGTCCTCATACATGGCAGTTTTAGGGGTCCAGTGACTTGAAGACTCAACATTGTATGCTTTTATGATCTTGTATCCCTGAGGCAAGAATATAGATATCCACAATTACAATCTGATTGTGATGGCTAATCTTGGTTGTCAACCTGACTAGATCTGGAATTAACTGAAATGAGAGCTGGAAGACCCACCCAAAGTATGGAGGTTACCTTTAAAAGGCCATGACAGGAGGGAGCACTTGCTTTGTGTCTGCTTGCCTTCTCTCACTGGTGAGTTTGTCCTGCTGCTGTGACCAATTTCTTCAGATTCTAGCATAGACTGAAGACTAGCAGATTGCTGGGAGTCCTTCAGGCCTTTAGTGCCAGTTTGGGACTGCTGAGACATCCAGCCTCATAGACTGAGCAACTCTCAGATTTTCAGCTTTTCCAGTGTGGTGTGGACATTACTAGACTACTCAGACTCTATTGTATAAGCTAATCTAATAAATCGATATGTGTGTGTGTATATAATATATATATATTATATTCATTTTATTAGTTCTGTTTCTTTAGAGAACCCTGACTAATGCACTGATAGTGAGGTCTGAGGTCTCAAATTTGAATTTATTGTCTCTCTCTGTCATACTCTTTGATGAGTATTGTACATGTGACACCTCTGTAGGGAATTTGTAAAGTAGACCAGAGAGGAACAACAGTGAAAATATACTGTGTGTTCTCGTAGCAGGCAGACACACACTCCGAAGTGATCTCACGGATCTCTTTGCCTGAGATGCAGAGCATGGGAAGTTTATCTGACTGTAGAACCAGAAAGAGCTTCTTCTCCCAACTGAATCCTCAGCTTGGGCTGTGGCTGTTATATAAATGAGGCACGCCCAATACCAGAGTCCACCCACACCCCCCAGTATCAACCCTGGACTCACTGTAAAAGAACTCTGTGATAACATTCGCAGCCTGTTGACCCTATGGAAAATACACAGGGCTTCTCTGAACAGTTACACAGCCACAAGAGAGACCACTTCACAGACCTCATCATTCTGGGTTAGTCCTATAGGAAGCTGGCTCAAAGATTTTCTGATGAATAGTCAGAAAATGATAGAAGTCATGGGGTTAGAGAGATGGTTCAGCAGTTAGGAGCACTGGCTGCTCTTGAAGAGGACCTGGGTTTGATTCCCAGCACCCACATGGCAGCTACAAACCATAAGCCCAGTTCCTCAGAATCCAACCTGCTTTTGATTTCCACCCATGACATGGGTACACTTACATACATACAAGCAATATACTCATCCACATATACAAAAGTAATAAAGGTTTATAAATGACAGCAATCATAGAATAAAACAATGCATCATGGTATTTTTACAAACATACACACACACACACACACACACACACACACACACACACAAATCATAGTTGGCCAGACTGGTGAGTTCTCCAACCCCAGTATTACCTGACCACCACAGTCCCATGCTCCAGACCTAGGTTTGGTCACGCTTAACTTTGATTACTCCCATCCCTCCTGTGGTCTGTAGAAAAACAAGAGGAAATCAAGATTGTACAGACTTCAAAACCTTATCTCTACTGGCTAGCTTCCATAGTGCTGGAAGGTGCTATGCACGCTACAGGAAGAGAAAATTAACCATCAACCTTAACCAGTTGTAAATACTGCAAGCTACCACAACTCATTTGGCAAGAGAAGCCCACCGGGGCAACAGTGGCATGAATACTATGGGAGTGACCAAGCGCTTTCTAATTGGAGTTAAGCTCTGCTTCCTAAGATGGAGGCTATTCCTGACATCGGTATCAGGATAGACAGGTCACAGGCCATAGAACAGAACTTAATATTATTGAATAATACAATAATTGAAGATTATTGCATCTCTCAGCTCTCCCCAGTGAATCTTCCTTATGCAGTAAATGATGATTAACACAGAGGGTCACAACTGGACAATGTATAGATAAGAGACTGAGGAGTGATTACTCCTGAATAGGACACTTATATCTAACATCTGCTTCCCAAGGCTTAGGGATCATTGTAGAAAAGGGGGAGGAAAAATTGTAAAAGCTGGAGGTTGTGGATGACCTCAGGGGCAGTAACTCATATGAAATCACAGCAATCGTGGTAGTATACACAAGTACCATTTGAGCTCAAACCAGACAAAATCTAAACACGGATGTGGAGAGGTGGGTAAGAAACCCCAACCCTACCTGGCAACCAGTGGCTGCTTTCAGGAGAAGAGTCAGTCTGGTTTAAGGGTCAGGCTCTTGGTAGGTTGGCCAAGTTCTCCAGTGGATGGAGCCACATAGAAGGACATTTGTGGACATCAGTTTGACTCTATAGGACTCAACACACACACACACAGAACACATGAAATTGGGTTGGAGTACTGAGGGGTATAGATGAGGGAGAGCTATATTTGATCAAAATATATTGTACAAACTTTGCCCAATAGTACAAGAAAAAAACATCAAAGCTGACCTCCCCACCTGCCTGCTTACCCAGGAGCCACTCCTTCCTTCTGGCTGCTCTAGGACCACATGGAGGCTGTCCTGGAACTACAGGTTCTGAACTTCACCTATTCCTAGCAAAACTGAGAACAGTTCTGACAGCCCATTGCCACATAAAGTGTCCCCAGGACTCAACACCAAGTACCACACAGCTGGGCCACAACCTGACAAGTTGGCATAACAACAAACAAAGATCCAAACACCAACTAATCAAAGGCGAGAACCAATATGCCTACCATAAAACACCACCACCACCAGAACTTCAGGTGCCTAGTTCCCATGGTAAACACACACACACACACACACACACACGCACACACAGGGGAAGAATCAAGACAGTATGTCTCCTACAACA
>NW_008342543.1:1484855-1491579 GCF_000622305.1 Nannospalax galili
ACATAGTGAGTTCCAGGACAGCTGGGGCTACAGAGAGACCCTGTCTCAAAAAGACCAAAAATAATTGTCTTTTGATGTAAATTCACAGGTTGACTCCAAGGCAGTGATAGTGGGTGATTTTAATACTCACTGTCACAAACAGAAAGGTGACACAGATAAAAACTAAACAGGTACACACTGTGTTAAATGACATCATACATCAAATGAATGTAACATACATTTATACAGCATCTGACTCAAACTAAAGAATATGCTTTCTTTCTCAGCAACCCATGAAACTTTCTCCAAAACCAAAGCAATTCTCAACAAATTAAGGAGATTTGAGATAATGTCGTGTATCCTGACCACAAAGGAATTCAGCTGGATGTCAATAGTAAAAGAAACAGGAAAATATGTAAACAACAAAACTAGACAACACACTACTGCTGAAGTTTATTTTATTTGAAAAAGGGAGAAAACACAAGAAGGCAAATTCAAAACTCAGAGAAGAGACTGAAAATGTAAGCAAAACATGCCAAAATCTATGGGACATGATAGGTCAGTCCTTAGAGGAATTTACAGCCCTAAGCGACCGCAACAAACAAAAACAAAAGATTTCATACTAATAACTTAATGATACATATGAAAGTTTCAGGACGGAAGAAACAACAATCACAAGGGTAGTGAGGAAGAGCCAATCCAATCAGAGTGGACATTGATTAAATAGAAATGAAAACAGAATTACTGAAATCCAGAAGTTGGGTTTTTGAAACGATTAACAAGATTTACAAATTTTTACTAAATTAACCAAAAGAGAGAGATGATTCACATTAATAAAATAAGATATAAAAAGGGAAATATTACACAGATATTGAGTAAATTCAGAGACTCATTGGCACATACTTTGAAAATATCTGTTTCACTAAACTGGAAAATTCAAGAAAGTGGATGAATTCTGGATATGCATGACCTACCAAAATTAAACCAAGAAGAGCTAAATGAACTAAACGTATCCATAACAACCAATGAGATATAAGTAGTAGTTAAAAAGTCTCCCAACTAAAAAAAACTCCCAGGACCAGATGGATACAGCACAGAATTCTATCAGACTATGAAAGGAGAAAATTGCCAATATTCTGATTGTTCCATAAAATAGAAAAGAAAGGAACAGTTCCAAATTCTTTTTAGGAAGCCATTTTACTCTGATAATCAAGAGTCATCAAAAAAATGTATAGGTCAATCTACCTGATAAACGTAGACACAAAAATTGTCAATAAAATACTTGCTAACCAAATGAAAGTACAAACCAAATCACAAAAATTATTCACCATAATCAATTTTGCTTCATCTCAGAGATGCACGAATGTTTCGGCATAGAGAAATCAACAATATAATTCACCACATACACAGACTTTAAGGCAGAAGCCACATGATTATCTCATTAAATGCAGAAAAGGCTTTGACAAAATACAGGATCACTTCATGATAAAAACAATCATGGAGAATCTAGGGACACATGTGACATATCTCAACATAAACACAATATTCAACAATCCCACAGTCACCATCACACTAAACAGAAAATCTCAAAGCATCTCCACTCCAATGAGGAGCTAGTCGAGGACATTCACTGTTTTTTGCTTGAAGTTTTACAGAATGATGAGATAAACAAAAGAGAAAAAAAATGATACAGATTTGAAAGAAAGAAGTCAAAGTAGTTTTATGTGCAGATGAAATGAAATTATAGATAAAAAACCCCTAAGACTCCATCAAAAGACTAATAGAGGTGACAGCCATGCAGAAATTTAGAAGGAAACAAGGCTGACTCACAAAATCCAGCAATTTTGAAAAAAATAAGAATATCTCAGAATAAATCTAATCGAGGAACTGAAAGAGTTGTATAGTGTAGACATTAAGACATGGAGGGAAAACTGAAGATAAAAGACGATGGAAAGTCCTCTCATACTCATGAATCAGTGGGGCCAATATTGTGAAAATGGCCATTCAACCAAAAGCAGTCTACAGATTCGACAGAATCCCTACTAACAGTTCAACGAAATTCTTCACAGAGGTTGAAAAACTCTCAAATTTTATATGGAAGGACAAAAGTCCCAGATAGACAAAACAACCTACACAATAAAAGAGTTGAAGCATAACTATTTCTGAGTTCAAATCCTGCTACAGAGGCACAGTAACAAAACAGCATCAGACTGTCACATTAAACAGAAACGCTGACCAAGGGAACAGAAATGAGGAGACAGATTTGAGTTCAAGCACTTATGGCCTCATGATGTGTGACAATGGAGTCACTGTTCACTACTGGTGGGAGTGCAAAATGGTGCAGCAACTAAGGAAATCAGTTCGTGGGTTCCTAGAAATGCTAGAAATCGATCTACCACATGATCCAGCTATACCACTCTTGGGAATCTACACAAAGGATTTGTACCTTTCTATAATGATGACTGCACACCCATGTTCATTGATGTTCTATTCACAATAGCCAGGAAACGAGGACCTAGATGTCCATAAACTGAAAAATGGATAACGAAAATATCATACATTTACACAATGGAATATCATTCAGTTCTTCAGAAAAAAATATGAAATTCGCAGGATAAATGGAGGGTAAATGGATACAACTGGAGCAATTATCCTGTGTGAGGTAACCAGACCCAGAAACACGAATGTCTCAAGTTTCCTCTCATAAGTGGATACTAGCTTTGAATCTTCTTTTTTTTTTTTTTTAGATATATGTACTTCAACTGGGAAAATCCGTAGAGGTTAGGAAACAAGTAAGGGGCAGTGGGGGAGGGCTTCACAGGAGAAGACATAAAACACAATGATATAAAGCGAGAAAGGGGAGTGATGGAATAGGGTTAAATGAGGTGGGGAATGAGAGTCTAGGGAAGAGGAGGTCAAATGAGGAGGGTAAACTAACACTAGAGGTCTTTTGAAAAAGTCATATGGAAACCTCTTACTGGAGCTTGTTAAAATATATACATATATAGTATACAAAGCAGCTAAATGGAGTTACCCTACAATTATGGGAAGATGCCCCTACCACATACCATAGACTAGCAAATAAAACCCCAGTACTAGGAATGGAGTCCCATCTTTGGAGCTGTTAAGCAGAACCCTCAAGCAATACTGGCCATTTCATTTTCTACCCTCCAGAACTTGATGGTAAGACCTTTTAGCTGAAAACACCACATGTATGACTCATAGAATACACATGTAGAAATCAAGCTGGAACTGACCTCAAAGCTTCATCTCTGTTAGCTAGAATTCACAGTGCTGGAATATACTATGCATGCTACCAGAAGAGAAAGATAATCGTCAGAACACTTGTCACCCACTTGTGAGCCCTGAACACTACAATAATGACTGCCTGGCACACTGGTGCAGGAGTTCCACAAATTGGTTATAGACTTGTTATAGAAGTAACAAGGCACATTCTGGTTGGAGTTAAGGTCCACATCACAGTATGAAGCCTATACCAAGCACTGTTATCAGGGCCAAGACATGCAGAGATACATATTGCAGGCTATAGGGGAGCCCCTACTACTACTATTCTGCTAAACAGACATAGTGGTAAACAGGCTCCTAAAGACGTTTTTACCCCCATAGATTGGTGCATCTCTCAGCTCTCATCAGAGAAGCTTCTTCCTGAAGCAAATGGAGATTAACACAGAGACCCACAACTGGACAATATGCAGAGAGTAAGAGACTGCAGGATGATCGGCCCTCAGCACCTATATCACACACTCTTCTCCAAGGCTCAGGGACCTTTGCAGAAGAGGTGTGAAGTGATTATAATGGCTAGAGGTGGTAGGCGAATACAAGGAAACTTTTCTGGACAGAATTGGGAAGTTATACATATGAACTCACTTGTCACACAGCACGCAGAATACCTGGGAAAGCCTAACCAGACAAAAGTCCAGCGTGGAGAGAGGAGGTGGGCAGAAAACCAGTCCTAGCTGAAGAATTATTGGCAACTGACAGGTGCCAGGAAAGGGGAGGTCAATTTTCCCAAAAGGTGCCATGCCAGGTATATGACCAGGATCCAGGGTTGGACCCACACCCTAGAGCATTTAGGAACACAAATTAGACTTGATAAGCCTTTAAAAGAGAGAAAATAAGTGGTTAGAGAGATGGCTCAGAGGTTAAGAGCACTGGTTGCTGTTGCAGAAGACCCAGGTTCGAGTCCCAGCATCTACATGGCAGCTAACAACATTCCTAACTCCAGTTCCAGGAGAGCCAAGACCCTCTTCTGACCTCCATGGGCAATGCATGATACTGGTATAATAACATATGTGCAGGCAATACAGTCATGCACATAAACTAAAAATAATAAATAAGATATTTTTAAAAAGAGAAAATAATAATAGAATAGAGGACATGAAGTCAAGGATCGGATAAGTGGTGGGTGGATCTGAAAGGAGATGTGGATAGGGCTCTGCTTATGATGAAAATACATTGTACGAAATTCTCAAAGAATCAAAAAAAATTTAAAGCCATAGTTTACCTAGGGATTTTCAGTAACGTCTAGAACATTTGTATCATTTTTAATCTCTTGGCTAGATAAGGAGACAGACTGATAGTTTCAACAAACAATGCAGAAATCAAGAATTCTCTACAAAAAGTTATCAAGATTCATAGATTTAAACTAACCTGGACAAATTTGAAGCTACATTTAGGTCATGTTGATGGCCATGTTTCATGTAAATATTGCCACACACATTAAGTAGCTGTGATGCGTTGGATGTAAGGCCACAGGATGTGATGGTATTCACACTACATCACAGACTTTCTTTGCTGATGGCATCTGAACTTAATGTTGATTTTAATCTGCATTCGTTGACTGTTTTGTGTTTGTTAATCCTCTGTTGAATAACAGTGAGCACCTGTCTATACAGCCTAGCACTGTTCTTCCACAGGAGCTGTATTTCTACAGACATCCACTGTGTCTATAACAAAAGAACACTGCTGATGTGCAGCCCAGCCAGGAGGCTTAAGTGTTCAAAGAGAGTCTCTCAAAGAAGGAATGCCCCGTGAATAGCAGCTATTTGCATTGGGAAGACCTGCAGGAGTGACATGCATGCCAGCTCACAGCCTTGGTCAGAAAGATGGCCTCAAGAAAAGTCCTAAAAGCAGAGAAGCAAATGTAAGGGCCCAGCACATAGAGTGACAATGTTGGCCGCCTGACTACAAGCACAATGTGTAAGCGCTGCCCCTTTCCTTCCCACATCACAGGGGCCGAGGCACTGAAGCAGAGGACAAGGGGGAACTGGAATCCCAATTCAATGAAGCCTTGAAAACACGCTTGCCCCTCTGCCCAGCGCTCTTCAGTACTGTAGACAGAGCCCTTTGACACATAGGACCCCTGATGTTATGCGTAGACTCTCAAACAGGGCTATTGATAGTGATCCTGTAGAAATCAACTCCTTAATTACGGAGGCTGACATCAGTATAACATTTCAGTGATGAAAATGATTGACAGTGCACAGTTGAGGCTGAATCTGCCCACTGCGTCGTTCACAGCTTTGGCACTTTGATTGTCTAGTATTTTTTTCCCGTTTGTTCTCCGTTAGAGCAAGTTCCCCAAACTGCACAGCAACTGGTGGTTTTGTTAGCAGTTGTCAAACTGGATTCTTAATATTTAATCTAACTGGCAACAGTGTTATACAACTCAAACCAAACAAGCAATTTAGTTGTCAGGTCCTCCTAAGACTGTAAACACCTTCCTGATGAATGTCTATATTTATAGTCTGATCTGAAGGAAAGTATTGATTAAGGGGAAAAATTACTATTCTCCGATATAATCTGATGTATATGTTTCTTGAAAGCTATCAGTCACCATGAAGGATGTGTTAGAATGGGAGAGCTGTGTGTTCAGCACGATGAGCCTGACCTTTTCCTGGTTTAAAGTCCCGTGTTTGGAAATTGTCAACTCTGAGATGAAGGGCAAGAGAGGCAATTTCTCTGAAATTCATGATCCACGTGAAAACGCTGACTCTATGGACTGCCACACCATCTACCATGCAACACGGCTGATACAACTACATTACACACTTCATCATCTCCCTAGTATGCACCGATTAACCCTAACACAAGGCTATTCATGACTATCATTACAATCCACGGCATTCTTTATTTTAATGCTTCTTCCTCAAATATAACTCAATTTTTAATTTTTTTATCTTTTTTGTGTATATCACACAGAACATCCCAAACAATCTTATTCTTCTATATACCCACTTCTTATTCTTCTATACCCACTTCCATACCCACCCTTCTTATTCTTCTATATACCCACTTCCCATAGCCTCCTCCCCACCAATAGAGCCCAATATATTCTGTCATCCCTGCTACTGTCCACTGTGTTGTCGGCGCCCCCAGCCGTTTCCCAGTGCTTGTCCATCCGCTGAATCTAGTCAGCCTATCTAGAGTGCCTTGTTTTAGGAAGATCAGCTCTTCCTCATCTAGCAGCATGCCATTGCACTCTAGTAGCAAATTATAACATGGTGTAGGAGACAGGCAGAAAGTGAATCAGAAGAGGATGATGGCTGCCCGTCATTTCTATTTGATGCAGTTTTTCTTTCTCCCCTTTCCTCGTCCTCTTCCTCCTCCCATCCTCTTCTCCTCCTCCTCCTCCTGTCCTCCTCCTATCCTCCTCCCCTCCACCTTCCCTCCTCCTCCCCTCCTCCCCCTCCACGCACTCCATCTCCTTCCTCCCATCCTCCCC
>NW_008342543.1:1491678-1515327 GCF_000622305.1 Nannospalax galili
GTCTTCCTCCAGTGAGCTACACTGTCCATCTTACTTGTCTTTTATTGCTTTAGGAACTGGCTGGCTCTCACATATAGCAAAATCATTTCTTGAAATTAGATTTTAGCTTGTTAAGGATCCGAAGTGGAAGAAGTTTATCTCCCTTGCAAGTTTCCATTTGCTTATTTAAAATAGAGATGGAGGCCGCGAGTCAACAGAAAGAGGAAAATGTTGAGCATAAAAGGCAGTGGAGTGTATAAAGCACAGGCTCCATGAGCTCCTTTAGGAGCACGGAAGCTGCGCTGGGCTGGAACCCACTGTGAAGAGGCAGGAGGGATGTCAGGAGCTCTCTGCAGCCCTGGAGAGCTGAGGATCAGGTCTGCTTTCAACCTCTCTCAAGATGATTTGCTGTGGGTCTGTGCGGCTTTGTTGTGAAGATCTTTCTCACACAAGATAAAAAATCTGGGCATTTTTTTCTACTGTCCCTCCTTCCTCTGACCTTAATTTCCCCCAAATGAGCCTGCTCTGTCTTGGCATCAGGGGCCATTTCCAACTTGAGTCACTATACTGCGGTCTTTTACCTAACCTCATCCAGGCTCCATATGGCTAAGTGTCAGTCTCACACTGCTTCTCTATAGAGGTCCCAGCACACTGGATCTCAGCTTCTCTAAGAACAGCTCTGCTGCACCCCTAACTCAGATGCTGCATTTAATGACGCTTCCCCAAGGCGTGACTCAATCTATCAAGTGTAGTCACATTTCAGAATTAAATAGAATGTGCTCATTTATGTGTATGTATCATATGTATGTGCAAGGACTATTTATCCAATATCATTTCTGTCAACGTACTAAGCAGAAATGGAAACAGAAAAGTTATCTGTCCATAATTTCTGCATTCAGACCCTGTTAGTCTAGTGTATGAAGCAGCACAGAGATGGGTAATTTCAGTGCAGCTTTATAAATCCTGAATAAACTGATGCATAAATAGTACTGTAGGAGAGAGAGAGAGAGAGAGAGAGAGAGAGAGAGAGAGAGAGAGAGCGCTTAATCATTCCGGGGAAGGCAAGAAAAATGCTAATAAAATGGTTCTACTGCATGAAAGAAACAGGCAGAAACAGAAGTGAAAGAAAGTTCTCAGCATGCAGGGAGAGGCACACACTATTAAATACCCACAAACGATGCCGTGTT
Source organism: Nannospalax galili (assembly GCF_000622305.1). NCBI lineage: Eukaryota > Metazoa > Chordata > Mammalia > Rodentia > Spalacidae > Nannospalax > Nannospalax galili. The sequence continues at coordinate 1,492,845 of NW_008342543.1, forward strand.
AGAAGGATGCGTGTAGGGCACATGATGAAGATGGCCGGAGACTAGAATTAGTGGTATGAAACCCTAAGGAGGTTTCTGTGGTCAGATGAGAAATACGATATTTATTACCTCAAATTAGGCGCAGTGGAGGTAGAATGGGGCAGGGATGTGGAAGTCGATGGAAAGAGGAAAGCCAGGAAGCCACATTAGTGTGAGAGGAAACAATCATAACCATGGCATGTGCTGGGGCTGGGGGAGGGGGAGGGGCAGGTGAAAGCAGCTCATGGTTGCAGGATTCAGTCCCCCCTAGGAGGTGAGAGAAGTGGTGGGGACAGTTCCCAGGGTTCTGGTGAATCAGTTAATGAACCACACAGATAAAAAGTCAGGACCGAAGACGACGACCCCTCCAGCCCTCCCCCAGCCCCGGGCTTTACAGATCTGTATTCTAGCAGCCAAGTTTAAACCCTCATGTCGTAAGCTGTAGGAGGAAGTGCTGACCGGCTGGCAAACATGCTATGGCGCATGCGCAACAGTTATTTCCCCTTAAGCCAACCTGAAATCTGCCTGACCAGGCAAAACAGCTGATGCAAGAACACGTGACGAGAGAGACACAGAAAGAACAGCAGAACGGAGCAGGCGAGGGACCAGTGGGACACAGGGAGGGGTATACAGGCATGCCCAATATCCGCAGTAAATGAGTCTGCTTTGCCACTTGCCCAACTCCTGGAGTCTGTGCGGTTGACTCTGCGCCTTCTTACCCCCACCACCAAGGGGCTCGGGAGCGGGCGATGGCAGCAGTAAGTCAGTCTACCAGGACTTGGACTAGCAACTCATACCTCTGCGCCTCACCTTTTCCCTATTTGTTAAACTAGGGAAATACAGCTTTCTGGCAGACAGAGAAGGGAAAACGAGGCTGGGTCTGCAGATCCTTAACGTGAGAGTGAGAGGGCAGTACTCTGTATTGTCTTTTATGTAATAGTAGTCTATTAGTTAATGGAAAGAAGTATAAACTAAATAGTAGTCAGGTGGCTAAATCTCCTTATGAGTGTAAATTCTGTGCCATGAACGCTAGAGATGATTCTTATGAACTGACTGTCGTGGTCCTTAGAACAGACAGAAGACTAGATTTCTAGTCTAAAGTCCAGCATCCAAACTTCACTATCTGAACAAGGCTCAGAAAGTCACTCCTAAGGTCCGGGTTTCAGGCTTCCAGTGTGTGAAGGAGGCATTATCAGCATTAAAAGAGGCAAGAGCATTCAAGTGCTTTGGGGTCAAGGAAACAAAACATTAGAGAACCCAAGACACATGTTGCAATTACTAGCAGTGTCAGGGTAATTCTCAGCAAGTGCAACTGAGGCATTCCTGGAAGCTACTTGGACACCCCACTCTCTCACTCAGCCATCTACACCAAGAATTCGTCAGGTCATATAAGCCATGCCAAGGAAAGTTTACAGCCTTCCCAGAGCCTCTGGAAGGCATTCCCAAAGCCAGGAGCAAACACTGATGTGTGTGAAACTTCTCTTGGGAAGGAGTCTGTGATCAGTACAGGATAGGATTCTCTGAGTCACCCGGAAAGAGGCAGCCTGGGATGGAGAACCGTGAGGAAAGAGACCACTCTCCAGTGAGACACGGGGACAGACTGTGAGGGTGAGGGCACCTTTGATGTGCCTGTGCACCTGCAGAAGTAAGAGCTGTCTGTACCAGGAATAATCTGAGTGTGTAGATCAGAGAGGGCTTCGCTTTGTGTCTGCTCCCATAGCAGGAGCAGCTCTGGGATACAGTGGTAGGAAGGAGATACTTGGTGTCAAAGTATAAATGAATCAGGGGAGAAAACAGAAGCAAATCACAGTTATACATATGAAAGCACATGGCATAATGAAACACACTTTTCTGTATGATAACTAAAATTACAAATAATCAAACAAATAAGTTCATTTTATTTAAAACAATGGTGATCTACTGGAAAGAAGGGGATTGTCTAGAGGAGAAAACAGAAACAGACATGGATAGCAGGCTGGGTGCAGGGGCACATGGCAGGGGCAGGTGGATCTCTGTGAGATAGAGGCCAACTTGGTCTTCACAGTGAATTCTAGACCAGCTGGGACTACAGGGTGACCCTGTGTCAAAAACTGAAAAAAAAAAAAGACTATAACAGGGCAAGAGGTATCAATAGACATCCTATACAGGTATGAAGATGTCATAATTCTGTAACTAATGTACATCAATATAAACCTGTATTTACCATTAGAAAATTAACAAATATGGCCATACCAAAAATCTCCACAAAATCATTACACACAAGATTTATAATCATTGGGATGAAAGTGAACATACCTTATCAATTTGGGGATAGGAATTGTTAGAATAGCTTATTGACATTTGCACACTTGGTAATTTTCTGAGTGGCGGATGCTTGTGCAGATGGTGTGCATGGTGTAAGGGACCTACAGTTTGCAATGATGTCAGGGAGGTGAGCTCTGCACTGGGAGCAAAAGCAAGGGACGCAAAGCCTCTGAGCAAACAGCACACACCTGGATCCCAGAGCACTTCCAAGGGGAAAGCTCAGAGAAGAAATCATCTCCTTTCCTGAGAACTGCATGATACATCGTCTGATGAGTCTATGGGCAGGATGGCAGTTGAGAATCTAGATGTTTCTATGCAAAGATAAAGAGCTAGTGATGAGTGATGCGCAGGCAAGAGAATCACCTCTAAACTCTGATCTCCTCACAGGGGTGTTGACCTGGTGGTCACTTAAATAAGTGTTTTCCTAGCACATAAACCATGTCTTCAGAAGAGAGCTACAGTCCTAATAATATTGTCAAGGGAGGGGCTGAGGACCTGGGCCTCACAACTTCCGAGCCTCCCTAGGCTCTTGGGCTGCGGAGTCACCCAGCTCCTTCATATCTCAATGTAGTCCTGAACAAACAGTGTAAATGTGTTTCCTGAAGCATGTGGCTGTGGCACGATGGTTATGACGTGCAGCTGTTGAGAGGGCTGAATATGGTAATCATCACCACCATGGTGGTCATCATCACCTAGAGTTGGAAGAACAACCACTGACGTTAAAGTACTTCTTCTACAGTCTGTGTTTACATAGAGACTAAGTGGGAAATGCAATTTATGGTTAGAATTGCCTGTGTGTTTCGATAGTTATATCTAGACAATAAAATGGTTTAGTTCAAAGAGTTGTTGGTCTAAGAGCTGCACAACTGATTTGGAATATTCCAGTGTTGCCCTCTGTGAAATGAGAAAAACAACCTTTACCTCTATCTTTTCTCCCTGAGGTTATTAATTTTTTGAGTTTCCTCCTATGTGGGAGACACTGGGGATACATATCAGCATTCAAAAATCCATGGTCCCATTGGGGCTTAAGAGATAAGCAGCTAAGAGCACCGGATGCTCTTGCAGAGGACCCAGGTTCAAAACCCACATGGTGGCTAACAACCATCCATAACTTCGGTTCTAGGGGATCTAAAGTCCTCTTCAAGCCTCTGTGGGCACTGCATGACATGGGTGCACTTACACACATTCAGACATAACACTAATACAAATAAAATAAATAATGTTAAAAAAAGTCTATGGCCCCTCCTTCATGGAGGTTTTAAACAAAGGAGATAGAAAGGGAAAAGAGACATGCTACTATAACACAGCCATGGGAGAAAGCTACAGCACTTGGGCGTTCAAGGCAGGTTTTTAAATGTAAGTAATTCTAACTTCTATATCAAACATTATATCTCCATTTCAAATAATGAGACTGATAATGAAGGCATATATAACCCTAATACTAAGCATAATTGGTAGACTTTAATAGAGGAATATTTACTGTTTATGGGAACATAATAACGCAGATTACTTCCAAACACAAGAGCAAAGAGACTTTGGGGAGAAATAAAAACGAATCCATATAAGTGTAGTTCTTAAGTTAACAGAATATCATTTGTGCACACAATAAAAATAGCAATAATTTTGTTTCTAGGGCCTCCAATGGTAGAGATACTAAAATTAATAAGAAAGGTCAAAACAGCAGAAGGAGAAGCGGAAAAGGAGAGTCTGTGAACTCAGTATTTACTGTGTGTCAGTCTCTATAGGGGCATTAATCATAACGACTGTGAGAGCCCATCGGGCAAGCCATATATCTATTTACTGCTACAGATTAACTGAATGTATATACAAAAGGGGACAGGCACTCCAGAGTAACAGAGGTCAGTTAGCATTTGAGGTCATGATCTCCCTTAGATAAAAGGGGCACCTGCGTCTCAGATCCTTGGTTTTCTCTGCATTGGAGAGTTTAGCTCATACTGCATCCATGGATGTTTCAAAGCTCAGAAAAACCAAACATGGTGGTGCATGCGTGTAATGCTGCCACTCAGGAGAATGAGGATAGGGCAGTACTCTGAGTTCAAAGCCCGCCTGGGCTACACAGTAAGATCTTGTCTTGAGCTCTCATCCCACTGAAGGAAAATAAAGCAGCCAAACAAAATCTCAGAACAGATAAAAAGTATGGCCAGTGGGCAGGCATGGAGTTTTCCTGGCTCCCCCACTCAGGAGAATGAGGATAGGGCAGTACTCTGAGTTCAAAGCCGCCTGGGCTACACAGTAAGATCTTGTCTTGAGCTCTCATCCCACTGAAGGAAAATAAAGCAGCCAAACAAAATCTCAGAACAGATAAAAAGTATGGCCAGTGGGCAGGCATGGAGTTTTCCTGGCTCCCCTTCTTTCTCCAAGTTAATGCTTTTCCTGCCTTCTCAGGTACTGGTTTACAGAACTGAGAGGTCAAGGATTTGCTGCCCTCCAAATACACACAGAGAGGCACATCAGACTAAGCAACTCAGCTCAAGAAACTGCTTACCGGACAATGGAAGTATGTCCTTTGAGAAAATTAAATTGAAACAAACTAAGGGAAAAAAGCCACTTCTAAATCTCCACAGCAAACCTAAGTTGGGATGAGCTCAACACATTGATAAATATCCTGGGCATCTGTGCTTCGTACAAGGCTAACCAAGAACATGTGGTTTCAGCCACTGCCAATAGTAATCATGTGGAGAACAGGAGTCATTTCACCTCCATGGAAACAGAAGGTACTATCCCATCCCTGTTCCTAGGTGGATCTGTTATTATTTCAATTTTTGAAAAGTGATTCTTCAAGGTGATAGAAACTATCAAATATGGTCAATTATTCATAACAATGGAGATGGAAAACACGGATTTTCAGTACTTTTCTGGTCCCACTTATTTTTCAGGGAGAAGGAAGACACTGGTGGAAGGAGCGGCAGATGCATGAAGACATTACCACAGCTCCACTTCCGCTGGAATCGCATATCCGAGAGCCTGACCCTGATCGCTTTCACAGTGCTGAATTCCTGCCTTTAGTCATGGCAGACGTGCATTTGGTACGAATGCCCAGAAACACCGAGCTCAGCCTGGCGCCCAGCCATCACGCAGAACACGCTACAGGAGCCGTGTGAACACTAGCATGCAGAATGAGAGGATGTCAGGGAAACACAGTTCAAGAAACAAACAGGAATGACCGCGCTGTCACCCAGGTAGGTGGAGTCACCAGGGCTTTCTCTGCAGCTGTGTAGATCTCCTTATCCTCCAGTGGCTCTTCAGGTTCCCTCCTTCCTGCTACCGTGTGCACCAGGCTTTCTTCTGGTCACTCCAAAGGCCTTGGACTTGTGTGGCTCCTGCCCTCTAGGAGCTCAGACCTGGGGGGGGGGTGGACACAGATACCTCACTGCTGCTTGTGAGAAGTCGCTCTTCTAAACTTCCATCCATGTCATCTGCATAAGCCTGGCCTTATGCCCCTCCCCCACTGTCTCATGGGTTTTGACATATTTTCTTATTTAAGTCTCATCTGACCTATGAATTCTTATTAATATTTCTACTCTGTAAGTGGATAAATTTTAGGCCCAGACAGGGTGACTTGCCTAACACACACACACACACACACACACACACACACACCACACACTACACACACACACACACACAGACACACACGGACGCACGCACACACACACACACACACACACACATTTAGTTTCACAGCACACATAGAGAGTCATCCTTCTAGTCTGAATGCTTAGACAAGTATGATATTTTTTCACAGCTTTAGAAAAGTAATATTTTTAAGAAATCACTTCAGTCAGCAGCTGGAGAGCTGCCTTTTCCCCTGACGAACCAAGAGGCACCCAGGGGTTGGGTCTGAAGACAGGAGCTGCACTAGCTGGGTTTGGGCCCAGCTTGGTGTTTCCTACTTGGCTTCTTGAACTTTTCCTTCTCTGAAATGAGATCATTAATAGCCTGTCTCATTAATCATTATAGTGATGTGAGGAAGTAGATCTAATTCGAGGCTACATTCAGCATGAGCGCTTAGTAAGTTCTGATAATGACAATGGTGATGTGAGTGGTGGTGACGGTGATGGTGGTGGTGACAATGGTGCTGGTGCTGGTGGTGGTGGTGAATGTGGTGATGGTGGTGATGGTAGTGGTGCTGGTGATGGTGGTGCTGCTGGTGAAGGTGGTGATGGTGGTGAAGGTGGTGGTGGTGATGGTGATGGTGGTGGTGGTGGTGAAAGTGGTGATGGTGGTGAAGGCAGTGGTGGTGATAGTGGTGGTGATGGTGGTGGTGATGGTGATGGTGGTGGTGATGGTGGTGGTGGTGGTGGTGGTGAAAGTGGTGATGATGGTGAAGGCAGTGGTGGTGATAGTGGTGGTGATGGTGGTGGTGATGGTGATGGTGGTGGTAGTGATGGTAGTCATGATGGTGATGACAGTGATGGGGTGTGATAATGGTAGTGATTGCAGTGGTAGTGCTGATAGTGGAGGTGGCAGAGTGGTGGAGAAGATATTTAAAATGAGTTATACCTTCACCCCACAGACAGCTCATTTGAAAGACCTCAGAATGATTCTGATGTCCAGTGTAGTTGTGAACTAGTGGTTTACATGAAAATAGGAAATCAAATAAGAACAGTTAAGAACATAGAGAGCAGAGGTAGAGGGTGAAGGATGACTGCCTCACCAGTAAGGAGAAGCAGAGACCAGGTATACTTATGCATGAAGGGAACCTGATCGTCCAAATACGCTGTCCAAAGAGGGTCCCCAGGCCAGGGTGAATCGGTATGACGTTCAGACCAGCTCTGGAAAATACTCTCATTGGACAACGTGGGACAGAGGTTGCATGGGCCAAAGTGAGGCTGAGTTTTCAAGACAAAGGACTGGAGAAGGGTATGGGGAAATGCTTCCTGGGCGCTTACAGCAGTGTCAGTGGAGATAACAGGTGTTCTCAGGAACCCTCATGGAAAACCTCACAATGAACGTGAATTAATGAGCACCCTCAGAAGAGTATTACTCAGTCATTGGTAACAGATGCCTGGGTAACATGCTCTGGACCATCCCACCTTTATGTTTAAGCTAAGAACAAATATTTTAGGAAGATGAACATGGCAATATGCTAACTTGAATATATAGGTTGCAGAAGAAAGGATCTCAAACCCTGATTGACGTCCTTTAAGGTGTTGGCTCCATTAACATGTACTCTGCTTTTTCTTCAGACCTGGAAAAAATTAAACCGCCACCTATGTTTCACCTAGTGGCGATAATTTTTCCTCTTGCCACATAAAGTAAGAAATTGTGATGGTACCTTGGACAGTTCCTCCTGAACCATTTTATTCTTCCCTAGCTAGCCCCAGTGGGTTCAGCTGTACAGGATCTGCCTCCTAACCTGAAAAGCAAGCTTTGGAACGACCAACCTAACTCCAAGTAATGCAGCCGACTAGATAAAATGCAAGAAAACATACATATTCATGTGCATATGAACCCCTTCCCAATCCAATAGCAAAGAAGGCAAATAAAATAAAGCTTCACAGCGTACAAACAAACAAGGAAATAAAACTACATCAAGTTTTATTTCCAATAGAAACTAGTTTGGAAATAACATCGATGATAAGGACATTTTTAGGAAAGGTAATCACAGTGAAAAGAGGAAGGAGAGAGGGGGAAACGGAGGCAGTAAGAAGGGGAAGGTGGGGGAGACAGAGAGAGGGAGGGAGGGAGAAGGGAACGGGGATAGAGGGGAGGGGGAGGGGAGCAGAGAAGACACATAAAGAGCCAGCCATAGGAATAAGGTCAGAGATGGTGTAAGAAGTGCTTGGGAAGTAGAGAAGACAGATGTGGGCAGAGGGCCTGCGGCAGAGACTCAGTCAGTGCACCTATAAGGGGCTGGGAGAGCAACTAATTCCTGTCCTGACTAGGTTTTGAGACAGGGTCACCCTGTAGCCCCAGCTGGCCTGAACTTGCTATGTAGACCAGGCTGGCTTCAATCTCACAGAGATCCACCAGCCTCTGTCTCCCCAGTCCTGGGATTAAAGGTGTGTGCCGCCATGACCAGCTCTGCTATTTTTTTTAATTGAAAGGATATTACTTGACCTTAGCCATACTTACGTGGGTAAATCTCAAGGTAGATTTCATCTGCTTTTCCCTGATGGCTAAGGGTGTTGAAATGAAACATTTTATTTTTTAAGTTCATTAAATATTTTTGCTATGTTTTTTAATCAAATTTTTCTGGACTCCATACAATAACTTTTGATGGTAGACCTTCTTTCCTATCTGTACTCTCCCTACTATCCCTATATATATATATATATATATACACATTTATTGAGTCAAATGTGTGTCATGTGTGTCCCCAAATGCCTTCAGTGTGGGTTCATCCATTGGAGCCTGGTCAACCCACCCACACCCTTACAGAAAACCCTCCCTCTCCCAGAAGCTATTGGGACATTTTCTAGTTTCTCAGCCATTTGCATTTTGTCTTTGGGAGCTCAGTTTAGTTCCATGCTCATTTTTCAATTGGATTCTTGGTTTTCTTCATGTTAAATGTTTTGAGTTCTTCACATATTCTAGATACTGTCCCTTTTCAGATGTCAGATCAATAGCTCCAAAAGACCTCTGCCCATTCTGTACCCCACCTCTTCATTTGAAAGATGGTGTCCTTTGCTGGGATGGAGAGTTTTCATTTCATGAGACCAATTTGTCAGTTTATCTTAGTGCCTGTGCTATCAGGGTCCTGTTCAGAAAGTCCTTTCCTGTGTCTAAAACTTCAAGTGTATCTCCTGCTTTATCCTCTACCAAATTCAGGATATTAGGGCTTATCTTAAAGCCTTTGATGAAACAGAAGCTTTAGCCATACAGGATAGTTTTCATAATGCTGGAAGGTGCTATGCATTCTGATAGCGGAGGAACACAATTATCAGTCTTATGCTACCGTGAACCCCATGAACCACAGTAGTGACTGGCTGGCAAGCTACGCCCACTAGTATAATGTGCATGCATTTCACAGTGGCAGAATGTTATAGAAGTAACCAACCACCCTCTGATTGGATTTAAGACCCACTCCACAAGATGGAACCCATATCTGGCACCAGTATGGAGGTCAAGAGAGTCTGTAGCTAGAGAGTCATAGTTACTAGGAGAAAATCCACTACTATTATTAAATGGACATTGTGTTAAAAGGACTTCTAATGACTTGTGACTCTGTCCATAGGTTACTTCACCTCTCGACCCTTTATTTATTTATTTATTTATTTATTTATTATCTATTTATTATCTATTTATTCATTTATTTTGATCTTTTTGAGACAGGGTCTCCCTGTAACCCCAGCTGTGCTGGAGCTCATAAAAGAGAAGCTTCTTCTTGCGGTAGAAGGCACTCATCATAGAGACCCACAACCGGTCAACTTGAAGAGAAAAGACTGTAGAATGCTCAGCACCCAAAAGGATGCTGATGTCACCCCTCTCTCCAAGGTTCAGGGATCATCATGGAAGAGGAGGGAGAAAGATCATAAGAGCCAGAGGCAGTGGACAACTCTAAGGACACAGTGCTATCTGCACAGCAGGATAGTTGTACACCCGAACTCACGGCAGTTACAACAGTGTGCACAGGACCTGTTCAAGCTCAAGGTGGACAAAATCCCAACATGGAGAAGGGGTGGGTGGTGGGCAGGAGGTCCCAGAACCAGCTGAGGGGCCATTGCTATATGGTGTGTAGCTTCTGGGACTAGAAGAGTCCTTTTTCTTTGTACGTGTAACCCCTGCCAGACCACATTCAAGAGTGTTTGGGCAACACATATTGAACTCAATAGGAAGAAAAAAATAACATGAAATTGGGTGGATAGGAGTTTTGGGAGGAAGAAATATGATTAAAATACATGTTTGAAGTTCTCTAAAAATTAATAAAAATATTTTATATATATGGGATATATAAATACAATTACATATAAATACAATGCCAGTTACCACTCATCCAAGAAGCTTTTTTTGAAACAGACAGAGACTATTACACTGGTCACACACAAAGAATAGATGTCTGTCAAATACTTTTAAAGATTTTATAACCTCATGAAGAAACAAGTTTCATTATGCCAGATTTTAAAGAGACTTTGTTTTAGTTGTTCTTCTCTCCCAGTCTCCCCCCCCCCACTTCCTTTTAGCCCATCTCCTCCTTTCTACGTTTCATGTTTCAAGACACTTTCTTCTTCCTCTGGACCTATATAGTTCTGGAGGTGGAAGAGTTGATTTCAGTCCTGAGTTGTTAAACATGTTGAGGGTCCTAGCTGGAGTTTTTGTTTGTTTTAAACAACGCACTTTTCTAAAACCCTAGGCAGGCCATCCGTCTATGTCTGCTGTCTCCTTTGTCGCAATGCACACGTCCCGAGTGTTTGGCTTCACTGCTGGGTTTGCTTTCCTGACTCTTGGGCTCCGTAGGTTAAACGGAAGGAGCAGTGAAGTGGTGTCAGTGGGGAGCTGGTGGAGTTGGCCTTCCCACTGTGGTTTGATTTGTCTGAAGAAGTTTCCTGGGCTCTGCCACTCAAGGTTTCTGGAATATGTTTGTAGATTTTGTTTTCTGCTCTTAAAAGTAATCTTAAGGTTCTTATTCAAAGATGCATGAGATTTTTCAGCTTTTCCAGTCTACAAAAACCATCATCAGTCTCCTCTGTCCTTTTCATTTTTGTTTAAAATATAGCCAGTTCCTTCTAGAGTCGACCTGGCTGTCATGCCCCCACACTGAGCCTTCCAATAGGTAGAGCACAGGGACTCTAAGGGTCCACTTCCCAACTTCTTCTAGAACAGGGTTTCTACCCATGGGAGATTTTGTTTCCAGGGGATATTTGTCAATGTCTGGAGATGCTTTGTGTCAATAGAAATAGATAAAGGATGTTCCTGGCCACTAAGGGCAGAAGCCAGAGGTGCTGGTATGTGACAGGGACCCTGAAATGAGCAGGAGAAGTCCCACGAAGGAAGCTCATGCAGCCTCAAACTTCAGTGGAGCTGAGGTTGAGAAACCTGCCCCACAGCTCTGCATGCCCCACATTCTTAGAGGAGACAGCATGTTTAAAAACCTTGAAAGTTGCATACATGTACACACTGCATCATGACTATATCTAAGCATTCTGCTTCTGTGTTCTTTCCCCAGCACCCTGGACACACATGCCTGCAGACACACACGTAAACACTAAAATACACACCACACACACACACACACACACACATATTATGTATGCCTTGATTGGAGTCATCCAAAAAGAACAGTTTCAGCCGTTCACAGTCAGTGCGAATCAAGCCTGCTACCTCTCCTTAGCAAGAAGCTTAGTTCATGGTCAGGCCCTTGCAACCCACTACAGAAAACATTTGGTTTACCACACTGAAGCTTCTCTCATTCCAATGTGATCACAGCTCTGCCATCCACGTCTGTCTCTACTCTGCTTGAACTACCTTTTATTTTGCTCCACCACCACTCCACTCTTTCTTGGCCTCCTGCAACATCTTCCCACCTTGCTTCTCTGCCCTGAACGGTATTCCCTACCAATCAGTTCTGCCCAAGCAAGAATGATAACGGCATCTTGCAGTAATCTAGACTACACTCTGTTTATGATCTATTCATGGCCTTAGGGACGAGACAGAGAAAAGCTACATAAAGACCAACAAATGAAGGAAGTCAGCTGGAAAGGAAAGGCTGGGACTCTTTACCACTGGGCTTCACATAACAAATGGAACGTGCTCAAAAAGGTCCATAATATATGCATCACTTCTGAGCCACGCTCTAGGTACTCTAGGTACCAGCCACAGTCCCCTGCACCAAACCACCCTAGAGATCCCAGGAATTTTGCTCCAGATGCCCAGCATGTCCAGCATCCTGCATCATGAAGGTGACTCTGGCTTCTCCTGATTAGGCCCTTCTACACCTTCTAGGCATCTCTTGTACAAGAACATCTCCCAAACTGCATCCTCCAGTAAGCAAGGATCCCATCTTCCCTTGATTAATCACACACACACATTGCTGGAAACCTCCTGCACTAGGCAGGAAACCTAGGTCTTTCCTGCTTAGGCCTGCCTATACCAGCAGGTCACCGCATTCCAGGAACCAGCCATGGCCTCTTGCTGGCAGCCTATATAAAGCTCCCAAGAATTTTGCCCCAGGAGTCTAGCCATCATGGTCACAGCAGCAAGTGGGAGACCAGACTTCCCATGCTTATGCCCACCTATTCCAATCTGGAACTTCCTGCACCAGCCCCAGAGAGGAAAACCCAGATCTCAGCCCTACTATGACTTAGCTCTTTCCTGAATATTGTAAATGCCTACACTGAAAGAAGAAAGGGAACTTGAATAAAAAGAGAGAGAAAGAAAGTAAAAAGGCAAGAGAAAAAGAAAAAGAGAGAAAGAGGAAGAAAGGGGCTGGAGAGACGGCGCAGGGGTTAAGGGCACTTGCTGCTTGTCCTGAGGACATGGGTTCAATTCCCAGCATGCACATTGTGGCTAACAACTATCTGTAACCCCAGTTCCCGGAGAATCAACTCCCTTTTCTGGCCTCCACGGGCATTGGATGACACAGGTATACTTACATGCATAAAGGGAAAATACTCATAAATAATAAAAATAAATTAATTTTTAAAAAGAAAGGTAGAAGAAAAGAAAGGAAGGAAAAAAAAAAAACACGAAACAAACCACTCCACATGCATGGATCCCAGCACAGAAAAAACACACAGAGACAAGAGAACCTATCTCCTCAATAAATTACCAAACTAATGACATATAATGTAAATGATCTGGAATAACTTCTAGACAAAGAATTCAAAATAATGATGATAAATATGTTCACACGATACAAGAAGACATGAACTAGATCCAAGAGAACAAAAGCAAAGAGCGGAGTGCGGTAAGGAAACAAATCCAAGTTAGGAAAATAGAATTCAGCAAAGAGATATAGCTGCTGAAGGAAAGCCAAACTGAAATTATGTTGGAAATGAAAAACTCAGTAAGTGAAATAAAAACCTCAGTGGAAAGCCTCAGCAACAGAACGGACCATGTAAAAATGGAGAATCAATGCTAGAAGACATGGCGGAGGAATGAGATCACTCAGTGAAGGTCAATGAGAATGGTTTTTAAAGAGCAAAACATCAGAGCACGCTGAGAAGCATGAAAAGATCTCATTTTCAGATTATGGGCACAGACGGAGGAGAAAGAGCACAGCAAAGACATAGAGAATATTTTCATTAAAATCAAAAGAGAAAATTTCCCAAACCTAGAGAAAGAGCTGTTCATGCAGGTACAGAGGCCTATAGAACTCCAGATACACAGAAAAGAAAAGAAATTATCTGATATATTATAATTAAAATATAAAAAAACACACAAAAAAGTGTGTTGGAAGAGGCAAGGAAGGTCATGTCATTTAGAGCAGCCACATCTGATAATTCTACACCTGATAATTCTACAGAAGCTTTAAAAGCCCCAAGGGCCTGGAAAGATGCATTTCAATTGCTGAAAGACTACAACTGTCAATTCAGACTGTTAAACTCAGCAAAACTATTAAAACTGAAGGAGAATGGGGCAGGAGAGATGCTCAGTGATTAAGAGCACTGGCTGCTCTTGCAGGGGACCTGGGTTTGGTTTGCAGCACCCACATGGCAGCTAACAACCATCCAGATCTCCAGTTCCAGGGGATCCAGTGCCCTCTTCTGACCTCTGTGGGCACTATACAATATGGTGCACTTACATAGACACAGGCAATACACTCATACACATAAAATAAAAATAATAAATAAAATGTTTAAAAGATTGAAAGAGGTAAAAACTTTCCTTGATAAAAACAGACTAAAGAAATTTATGAGCACTAAGCCAGCTCTCCAGAGGACACTGGGAGGAATATTTTAATCTAAAGACAAGAATAAACAGCCTCAAGAGGTCACAAGAAATAAACAATTCCAGAAAATATAATAAAAGAAAGTCTAGGACAACACCACAAAACAACAAAATGAGAGGAATTAATACATACTGTTCAATAATAACTCAAGTCTGAACTCCCTAATAAAGAGTCACAGACTAACTGATTCAATTAAAATAGGGCCTCCAAAGGGAAAAAAAAATCACCCCATTAAAAATAGATACTACATTAGGTTGAAAAGATAGAATAAGGTATTCTAAGCAAGTAAAACTAAGAAGGTACAGCTATTTTAATATGTGAAATATATACTTCAAACCAAAACTGGACATATCTGTGCACCAAGCACAGATTCATCCAATTTCACTAAAAATACAATGTGGGCCGGGCTTGGTGGTGCACGACTTTGATCTCAGCACTTGGGAGGCAGAGGCAGGCAGATCTCTGTGAGTTCAAGGCCAGCCTTGTCTGCATAGTGAGTTCCAGGCCAGCTGGGGCTACAGGGAGACCCTGTCTCAAAAAGACAAAAAAAAAAAGAAAAAAAGAAAAAAAAAAAACCCACAAAACAAAACAAAAAACTGTGTGGTGGTGCTATGTATGGAGTGAGATATTTTTCACACATGCTCAAGTGTTTGGCCACTTGGTATATGGTCACCGTTTGGCAGCACTGCTTATGGAAGACCATGGACCCTTTAGGAGATGTGGTCTTGCTGGAGGAAGCATGTAGGGGGTAAGCCTTAAGAGTATAGTCCTGTGCTTCTTCCAGTCTCTCTCTCTCTGCTTCCTGATCATGCTTGAAGACATGAGCTCTCAGGTTTCTGATCTAGCTGCCTCCTGTTACACCTCCCTACCAAGATGGGCTCTTATCCTTCTGAAAACATAAGCTGAATTAACTCTTCGTTCTATAAGTTGCCCTGATCATGGTATTTTTTCACAGCAACAGAAAAATAACTAATATATACTAGTAGTTCTTAAAAGATTGATACACAGGTTTGTGGTCAATTTTAATGCCTCACTCTTACCAATAAACAGGTCATCAGGAAAAAAATGTAAATGGAGAAACACTGCAATGAAATAACATCATAAATCAAATGGACCTAACAGAGATCTATATGTCACCCACACAACCCATGGAACTTTCTCCAAAACTGATCACATATTAGGACATAAATCGAGACTCCATAAATATAGGAAAATTGAAATAACATCCTGTATGCTATCTGACCACAGATTAATAAAGCTGGATATCAACAGTAATGCAAATTACAGAAATTATACAAGCTCATGAGCCTAAACAACACACTACTGAGTGATAATTAGGCCAAAGATGAAACCAGAGAGGGAACTCTAAAAATCCCAAGACTGAGTGAGAATGTAAGCACAGCAAATCTGTGGAAACGAACAACGCACTCCTAAAAGGAAAGACTGTAGCACTGAGCACTACATCAAAAGTTAGAGACGCGTCTCAGGGACCATTGTGGGAGAAGGAGCAGAAAGATTGTAAGAGATTGTAGTGAGTGATCATAAGGAAACAGAGTCTTGCATGCCTCTGGGAACTTGCTCATGTGAACTTACATCAGTGCTGTCAGCCTGCTCAAGACCCATGCAACCATGCAAACTTTATCAGACCAAAACCCAGCATTGAATCAGGGAAGTGAGCAGCAGGCCCCAACCTTAGCTAAAGAACTATCAGTAACTGATCATTGATGCGTGAGGCAGAGCTGATCTTTAAGGAGTGACTTTAGACAGGATAACTAGACTCCAGTGGGTGAACTTGCACTGAGGGACATCTGAATATGCAAAC
Source organism: Nannospalax galili (assembly GCF_000622305.1). Classification (NCBI taxonomy): domain Eukaryota; kingdom Metazoa; phylum Chordata; class Mammalia; order Rodentia; family Spalacidae; genus Nannospalax; species Nannospalax galili. Next base: position 1,508,843 of record NW_008342543.1, read on the forward strand.
TTAATTTGATATACCTTATCAAGACAGAATTCATGAAATCCAGTGAGGTGTATCAGAGTGTGGATGGGGAGGTGTATAAAGATGATTAAGATGTTTCAAGGTGTTTTGTATAAAGTGCACAAAAAATCAATAAAAAATGTACATTGAAAATAAAAATTAATTGGAGACAAGGATGTCAACTTTTCCCTCTTTTAGTTAGTATTGTGCTCAAAGACTTAGCTATAGCCAATTAGACAAGAGAAAGTCAAAAAAGGGGGTATAAAGGAAAGGAAGATGTCAAACTATCTCTATTTGTAGAAGACATCATTCTGTACCCAAAAGACCCTGCAGAATACACTAGAAAATGCCTAGATCTAATGAAAATATTAAAGTTGCAAGATAAGATCAATATAAAATAAAGGCAGCCTTCTTATATAAGAAAAATATACACAGAGAGAAAGAAATTAAGAAAAATGTCCCATTCAAAATGCTCTAAAAGAATTAAGTGCCAATGAAGCCAATATCTAACCAAAGAAGAGAAATACCTCTAAAATGAAATCTTCACAACACTGGAAAAAGAAATCAAATTAGATACTAGATGATGGAAATTCCCCAAATGCCCCTGGATTGGCAGAATTAATTGAATTGGGCTATGCTACCAAAATTAATCTATAAATTTTATGCAATAACTATTAAATTCCAACTTTGTATTTCACAGATACAGAAAAAAATCCAAAAATAAATCCAAAAACGTATATGCACCAGCAATGACCACAAACAGCCAAAGCTTTCCTAAGGATGCAAACAGCTGAAGGATCACAATACCCAAACTCGAATTATACTACAGTTCTATAACGATAAAGACAGCTTAGTACTGGCATAAGAACAGACAGGCAGACCAATGCAACAGCTTAGGACTCATAATGAAACTGACAAAGTTAGTTCCACCTAATTCTTGACAAAGGAGGGAAAAGCATAGGTTGGAAAAAGCCTGTTTAATAAATGGAACTCCATCTGCAGCAGAATGAAATTAGATTCACAGTGTTTATTTTACCTTGTATGAAAATCAATTCAAAATGGATTAAAGAGCTTGATTTAAAATATGAAATTCTGAAACTCCTAGATAAAAATACAGGGAATACTCTTCAGGAAATTGGGATAGGCAAGAACTTTCTGAACAGAATATCAATACACAGGAACTACCCCAAGTATTAACAGATGGGACTGAATGAAATTCAAAAGTTTCTGTCCAGCAAAGGAAGCTATTAGCAGAGCACACAGCCCAGAGACTCTCTCCATCTATTCATCAGATAGGGGCTAATATTCAGAATTCACAAAGCTACAGAAATGAAACACTGAGGGAATAAAACCATCAACAAATGAACTGAATAGACAGTTTTCAGAAAAAGAGTACAAATGGCCAATATGTATTTCAAATTATTCAGTGTTCCTAGTTGTTAGGGAATTGAAAATTTAAACTACTTTGAAATTACGTTTGTCTAAAGATGTGACAGCATAGGGCTTTCTCTGGGATCTATGACCTCTCCAACCATATGTATTTGGCTATGTTTGCAGTCCCAAACATGAGTCCCCTGCTTTAGAGCAGGCTTTAGGTCCAATTAGATACCTGTTGATTATACCCTACAAAAGGTGCCACTACAGCACCAGTATTGTTTGCTGTAGGAGTCATTGTTGTGTTTATTAGGCTTTAAAATTGGAGTTTGACCATAGATCCTTATATTTACAGACAGGTACACCAATCACCACTCATCAAAAAATCTCCTATTTACAATACATCGATGGGGACTATTACAGAGGTCCTCAGCTGGTCACCAACAGAGAATAAATGACTGCTAGATGCCCAGCCCTGAGAGACACATCTGCAGTGGGACCTCTACACCTAAGGCTCATGGAACATAGCTGAGCGCGGGTAGAGAGAACACTATTGCAGCTCTCAACTCTCACAAGTGAAGGTTCTTCATGCACGGAACAGTGATGAGCACCGAAGGCCACAATGGACCAAACTGTAGGAAAAAGGGGATTTCAGAGTGTGTGTCCCGGTATAGGACCCCATATTAAATCTCAGCCACCCAGCTCTCAGGGACCGTTGTGGAAGAGGGGATGGCATCAAGATTATAAGAGTGAGGGTTAAAAAACTACTTTGAGATACCACCTCACCCCAGTCAGATGGTTATCATCCTGAAATTTGAAAAAAATGTTGGAGAGGATACGGAGAAAGAGAGAGGAAACCTATTCACCACTGGTGGGGGTGCAAATCAGTTTAGCCATTATGTAAATAAGTTTGGAGGATCCTCAAAGAGTTAAAAATAGAACTACCATATGACCCACTGATCCCACTCCTGTGCCTATACCCAGAGAAAGCCATAGCCTATGTCAGAGATATTTATGCCCCCATGTTTAATGTTGTTCTATTCACTATAGCAAGGAAATGGGACCAGTCTAGTCGTCCACAACAGATGAACAGATAATGCAAATCTGGTATATAAAGAAAATGGAATATCATTCAGCTGTAAAGAAAGATGAAATCACAAAATTTGCTGGGAAATAGATGAATTTAGAACACATATAATGAGGTCACCAAATTTCAGGAAGAAAAAAAATGTATGCTGTCCCTCATGTGTAGATCCTGGCCTATACCATGTGTGTGTGTGTGTGTGTGTGTGTGTGTGTGTATTGCATGTACAAATAAATGTACATGGTATACATGGGTATACCATAACACTTGAAAAAGGAAGATACAGTGTAAATTTATAGAGGTATAATAAGATCACAAATATATATGCATATATAGACTATTTCATATAAGATTTTAAGGCCTATCTCAAGATAGAACACATTTTAATGAAAAATAAGTCCTTAAATGCCATTGTCTATATGTGATACCATGAAATGCTACTACGTTAGTGGGAAATCTGAATCTTAAAATGTTTTCTTCATTATTTGAATACTTTTGAAAACTTTAGTAATTTTTGTAAGTACTAAGAGATTTTGAATTTGAACAGGAGAAATTAAAACCTGGATCACAAATTAATAACCTAAGGTTGTACTTGATGACCTTGGAAAAATAAGAACAAACAATACCCCCAAAATAGCAGATAAGAAGAGGTGAATCGAATCAGGGCTGACAGGGTGGTGGGTGACCACAAAGAAGCAGCGTCCTCCAGGCCTTTTAAAATGTGTTCATATGAACTTACAGCACAGGTGACAACATACACAAGACTCATGCAAAGTCAATCAGACAAAAACCCAGCATAGAACTGGGGAAATGGGTAAGAAGCCCCAATATTAGCATCTGATCACTGCTGAGTGAGGGAGAGTTGATCTTTAAGGGAGTGACACCAGACAGGCTGACTAGACTCCAGTGGATGAACTTGTACTGAGGGGCATTTGGGTACACAAACTTGACTTTATAGACCTTAACATATATGACAGAATGCATGAAATCTGGTGAGGGGTTTTGGGAAATGTGGATGGGGGAGGGGTCTAGAGATGATTAAGATGATTTGTATGAAATGCACAAAAATTCAATAAAAATATACATTGAGGTTAAAAAAAAGAAAAACTTCTAACTTAAAATCCCAGAGACAGAAGAATTCAAGGCAGAATTTTAGCTGGCTTTCAAAATAATGAACACCAATACTCCTTAAATTATTTTGAAAAACCAAAAGAAGATACACTTTCTAATACTTTTTATGAAGCCAGTATATTACCCAGTTACCAGAACCAGATAAAAACCCAAAATAAAGAAAAACTAATTGCAAACTGAATTCAAGGACACTTCTAAAGTACCATTCACATGATCAAGTTGGCTTCATAACAAAGATGTAGTTGTGATCAATGTGCATAAACCAATAAATGTAATCTAACACAAAAATAGCCTCAAAGACAGAAACCACATGATCATCTCATTAGATGCATAAAGGTCTTTGACACAATCTAATACCTCTTCATGACAATAGCCCCGAGGAATCCAGGGATACGGGAGACATTTCCCAACATAAAAAAGACAATATAAAATGTCAAAAATATAATCAACGCAGAAAACCCCAAAGCATTTCCACTGAAATCAAGAACACAAGGATGGCCACTCTCCCCACTGCTGTTCAATGCAGTGCTTGAAGTTTTAGCTACTGTAGTAAGACAGGAAAATAGGACAGTTGAGATGGGAACAGAGATGTCAAAGTATCCTCATTTGCAGAGAATGTGACTCTATACAGACATAAAATGCCCTAAAAACTTCACCCGAAAACTGCTAGAGCTGATACACACAGTCATCAAAGTAGCAGGATACAAAATCGACATGTAAAAATCTGTAGCCTTCCTTTATACTAACAACACATACATACCAAGGAAGCATCAGGAAAACAACCCCATTCCATAAGTCTCCAAAGACATATTACGATAAATATAATCAAGCAGGTAAAAGCACTTCAAGTGCTACGAAAACTTCAAGAAATTGAAGAAAGGAACTGAAGAAGATACCAGATGCAAAGACCTCCCATGATCACCAATTGGTAAGGTTATTGTGGGAATGGCCATTCTGCCAAAAGCAATCTTACAATTCAATGCAATCCCCATGTAAACCAATGCAATTATTTGCAGAAATTGAAAATAACTGCAAAATTCATAAGGAAACACGAGGTATCCAACATAGCCAAACGGTCCAGAACAACAAAAGCACTACCATCATTACCCTTCTAATAACCAGTCATAAGTAGCTATACTACAGAGCTATGGTAATAAAAACTGCATGGTACTTTCATAAAAACAGGCACCTTGATCAATGGACTAGAATTGAGGACCCAGATAAAAGCCCATGCTCTCACAGCTGCCTGAGTCTTTGACAAAGAGACTGAAATTACACAATGGAGAAAAATCAGACCTTCAACAAATGGTGCTGGTCAGTTTAGTTAGCTACATAAAGAATGAACCTAGATCTCAAACTCTTACCCTGCACAATACTCAGCTCCTAATGGATCAAAGACACCAACATAAGGCTTGACGCCCTGAATCTGTTAGAGAAGAAAGTAGAGAACGCATTTCAATTTAGAGGCACGGAAAGGACTTTCTGAACATGACTCTGACAGCACAGGCATAAAAACCAACAACTGGCAAGTGAGACCTCATGAAATTTGAAAGCTTTTGTACACCAGCCATTATTTGTATGAAAAGAACAGCTTACAGACTGAGAAAAAAAGTATTTATCATAGTTGGTTAGTGTCTAGAATAAACAAAGAACCCAAACAACTAAATATCCTTTAGTCTGTGTACGTGTGTATTTTATGAAGCTTCTATAATGGCAGGTTTCCATGTGGCTTTTTCTAAAGGCCTTTAGTATTGCTTACCCCTTTCCACACTCCCTCCTCGGCCCCGCCCTCCCATCCTCCACCTCCATTAACCCCTTCCTGCTCCCCTTTTATATTATGTGATTCTTGGAAGATTATCCAGATGCCAGTGAATTAATTCACATTGAAGAACATTTGGGGACACAAATTTGACTCCATAGGCATATAAATGCACATACACACACACACACACACACACACACACACATACACACACATATTTGAGTAAATGGAATTGTAGGCAGGACAGAAAGGAGGTGGTGAAGAGAAAGGACCTAAATATAATCAAAACACATTGTATAAAATTCACAAAAATTTAATACAAAGAGGGAAAAGACTAAACAGAAAAAATACGATAACCCAATTTAAAACTGGAAGCGTCTACAGTAGTGGGCTTCTGTGTGATTTTTCCAAAGGCCTTTAGTGTTAGCTAACCCTCCCTTATGAGCTCCCCTGCACTGCCCTCCCGTTCTCTACCTGCTCTAACCACTGCTCTTCCATCAATACATTTTTGCCTTTCACATCACCGCATGGAGTTACTGTCTAACCAAAGTTCAGTGGCCTTCCCAGGCTCCGCATGCTAGGAAACAACACGCCCAGTGCCAAAAATGGGGTTCTTTTTTGGAGCTGTTGGCCAGGGGCTCCCATAGACCACCAGACAAACTGGTTACCTTCCAGAACCTGACAGGAAGACCCCGATGCTGAAGACACCGCATACACAAGTCAAAGAACAGGTAAGGAGAATGCAGAGCACCTGGAAGGGGCTCGGGGCGACATTTCCTGGCTAGCTTCCATAGTGCTGGAAGGGGCTTGCACATGCTGCCAGGGGGAAGTGTGATCACGAGCCTCACCCAACTGTGAACCCTGTGAGCTACGGTAATGACTGACTTAACAACACCGCCACACTTTGTAGGCTCACCTCTCCTCACCTGGGGAAAGTCGCCTGGGCTCTGTTTCCGTATTGTCATCAGAAGACTACAATGAGACATAATAATAATTATGGCTTTTGTGAGATCCAGGTGCTTGGTCCTTCATGGATTACTTCATTCATAAAACAAATATTTCAAACTAAGTTGCTTTTCCTTTTCATGAATTTGTGTGTGCATGTTTGTGTGTGTGTGTGTGTGTGTGTGTGTGTGT
>NW_008342543.1:1517913-1557359 GCF_000622305.1 Nannospalax galili
CTCTCCCCTCCCCTCCTTTTTCTGTCATCCCCTCTTCTCCCTCTCTCCTTTCCTCCTCATCTCCTCCTCCCCCTCCTCTCCTGGTCGGTCCCTCTCTCCCCCCTCCTCTCCCAATCGGTCCCTCTTCTCCCCTCCCCTCCTTTCTCTGTCATCCCCTCTTCTCCCTCTCTCTCCTTTCCTCCTCATCTCCTCCTCCCTCTCCTCTCCTGGTCGGTCCCTCTCTCCCCCCTCCTCTCCCAATCGGTCCCTCTCTCCCCCTCTCCTCTCCCTCTATCCTTCTTTTCCCTTTAACCTCCTTCTCCCTCCTCTTCCTCCTCTCATCTCTCTCTCTCTCTCTCTCTCTCTCTCTCTCTCTCTCACTGAGAAATGGGATCAGAACACAACATATATGTGACTGTCCCGACTGCTTGTGACAGGGATACCACAGTAAACACAGCAGAGAAGCCCTGAAGGAGCCATGCTAGAAGATTCCACTCAGTTCTCTTCTTACATGTTGGGAAACTGAGAACAGATAGACTTGCGGCTCCTTCAAGGTCACACAGGAGCTTAGTTTTGAAGCCAGGAACAGAAACACATTTATGACTCTTCCTTCAATGTCCCACCTACAACACCAGTCAGGGCTTTGGAGTCACACTGATTTAACTGTGCAGATAAGAGAGAAATATCTGCAGAGGTTTTTTCTTTGGAAGTTTTGTGCCATGCTCTACTCAAGGCCACGATAAGATTATATCATTCAGTCTCCTTAGCAGCCATGGAGGCGGGCGCTAGCACACCCCTCAAAGGACAGATCCCGACTCAAAGGATAAACAATGTCTGCATGCACAGATGGTTTGTGATGAGAAGACACAAAACTGTGTCACCGGTTTTAAATGCCAAGGTCAAATGTCCAAGTGCCTACAGGAGGGAACAGAGGCACAGGTCAGCCCCCATCTCCCTGTGACGTTCTCCTGCTCTAGCTTTGCAAAGGCCTCTGCCAGGAAGAGCTCACTGGGAGGAGCACCTGTTCTCTGATGCACGCAGGATGTCTCCAGCTGATACAGCAGCCAGCCCATGAACATTCCAGCAATGTCTTCCAATGCTCTGAGCTTCCTGGGATGGAGCTACAAGGCTCTCAGGGGAATGGGGAAATGAGATTGGATTCTCTGTTTCATAGCCTTTCCTTGTGGGAAGGTGCAGGATGGTCACAGCACTGACTGCACCTGATTGGATGGGATCCAAACGGAAAGTATATAATAAAAGAACGGAGCACAGAAAATCACTCAGTGAGTTGAGTTTCAGGGGCATGCTAAACACTCTCAAGTCAGCCACTCTATCTGAACTTATGAAAGACACACACACATTTGCCTTGACACAAAGTCCTGGGAAGAACCAAGAAAAGACCAAACAAAACCCAATGGCACTGCAGCAAATGCCCACAAAATCCAGCTCTGCAGTCTTTATACATATTAACTGCTGAAACCCTTTCTCAAAGATGGTTCTCATTTCATAGCTGTGGAAACTGACTTTCCATATGCTTTGCTCACAACAGGAGATTGAACCCAGATCCCTGTCTGATACACATCACAATAGAGGAACAGTGTGCTGGGTCATCTGTAATGGGCTGACGTGATCTGTGTTGTCCACTGCCCTGCCCTGTGCCAGCTCTAGGGTCTCTGCAGCCTCGTGTGGGGCCTCATCTTCCCCTGGAGATCTCCATCACTCTACAGTGCCCTCCCATGTCAAGCAGTGAGCAAGCTCTGACTTGACTCGTCTGTTCAGTTCTCTGTGCAGCTTGATTCACACACTGTGTCTGTCATTCATTCAACATTCATTTCCCGAGCACTGATTGTGTGTGGCAGATGCTCTGTTAGGTCCTGAGGAAAGAAAGCTAAATGAGATGGTCTCTACTCGGGGCTAGTCAGAGCCCCTGTGCAGGAGAGCCAGAGACCCTTAGAACATCTGCCAGCAAGTCCTGTTTCCTAGGAAATCAGAGCACACTCTCCTGGCAGCATATGTCTTAATCAGCTGGATGGATGTGCAGGGAACAGCAGAGTGCCTTCAGGGCAGACATCATATCACAGCTCGGCCATATGCTTTGGTGGCACCGGGTAAAGTCCTCAGTGTGCAAGACGCCTGCTAAAAATGGTTTGAAGTGAGCCATGAATGCATACAATCACGACTGTCTCAGGCCATGTCCCCTAGGAAATAGTCTTGGCTGAAGACTTTTAGGGGGTAGACTTATTGAGGAGCCCCTCAGAGCTAGCATACTGTGGATATGAAGGAGGCACAGGCTGGGAATAGGGTAAGCTGAACCACGATGGGGTCACAACAGGCAACAGACCAGGCCTGGAAGCCATACGAAGTGATTGCTCCTGCCAAAAGCTCTTTGATGCAGGGGAACTGGGAGGTGACCTGGGGGCACACCACAATGCACTGCAGGGACAGGGGGTGTGCCACAGGCCTTCTGGATGGAAAGCCTATCCTGGCCTTATCCCATAATGGAACAAGACATCACTGACGCACAGGACATAATATAGAAATATCCATCCAATGGCGGCAGACCCCTGCTTTTTACTCTCCTTTGCCCATCCAAGGGTCTATGTAGGAGCTTAAGTACATCACATTCTGAGAAGCCTAGTGAGTGCCAAAGGTCCTTCAGAGGTCATGGGAATCCTCCCGCAAACTGGACCTCTTGTACTCTAATGCCATTTCCACACATGCAGGGCACTGACACCCACTCTGGTTTCAGGTCCCCAACCTCTGAGAAGAATCTGGGCAGCACTTTTCTGGGCTCCACAGGACCATAAGAACACGACACTGGCCCTTCACCCAGACGGACTTGAGCTGTGTTTCTGGCCTGATCTCCTGACTGAGTCTTAGCGTGGGGAGATGTCCTGGAAAAGCAAGGTGAGTGTGGAGCCCAGACGAAGCAGAAGATGGACAGGGCTGGCTGGTAAGGAGAACCTTCCACATCCGTTTACTACACGATGCTTATTTCTAAGTCCATGTGTCTGGGTGTCCAGAAATGTGGTTAAATATTGTTTTGACTCTCAGTATGGAGGGTTTCAAACTGAAATGTGAACAAATGAGAAGACTGAGATAAGAGAGACTGTTCTCACTAGTGTGACATGACTTGTCCAATCCATTGAGGTTCTGTCTAGAATAAGCAAGTCAATGAAAGAGAATTGCATCCCTCTTACCAACTTTTATCGATCAGTGACAGTTTTCTGGACTCAGCCTTTTGCCATCAGTTCTCCTGGGCCTCCAGCTTACTGAACACAGACCTGGAGCCTTCTCAGCCTCTACAACTGTGTGAGTCAATTCCATATGACAAGGAAGGAATGGTCCCTGTGGTTGTGGGTCTCCAAGATGCCTTGACTAATACAGGCTGGTTATTTCTGAACAAGCCACTAATGAAAAATGCACACGTTTGTGTTCAAGAGAATTATGGGCAGTGATTCTGTGTGTGGCCAAACCCTGCATGTTACAGAAAAGTGGCAACCGATCTCTTGGGAAGAAGCAAGGAGCAGAAGACAAGCCATTTGAGCAGCTGCAAACCACCAGGCACTTGGTTAAGTAGTTTACATTTGCTGTAATACTGAGTATACGTAGCCACTTGTGAGTTGACAGCTGTTTGCTTCTTCACTCTACAGGTAGGGAGACGGAAACTCAGAGAACGAGCAAACAGAAGGTGGATGGATCCATGTTTTGAAAGCAGTAGTGACTCAAGGCCAACAGGTGTTCAACAGTATAAAATCCCACAGTACCACTTTCTGGCGTCCAGAGAGCCCTTAGCTCCAAGAAGAGGGCTCGACCTTCAGAATGTATTTGAGACATTCTTCAGGGAGAACGAGAAGACTGGATGGATAGTGAACAATGGCCTTAAGGGGGTATTTGAAAGAAGTACACATCACATAAAACACACTCTGCAAGGTGAGACTTACAGATCATGGGGTCACGGGCCCCTTGCGGACATTACCTCTGAGGAAGTCGGCTTGCAGTATCCAGCTCCAAAGACTAAGTTTTCCAGAGAAATGAGGGGCTGCTCTGGTCCCATGTCTGGGCCACCTTTACCAAGCCAAGAGCCTCTTCCAGGACGAGTAAAACTAGAGAGAAATGGGAGAAAGAGGAGGTGAGCAAAGCCACGCAGTGACCGCCCCGGAGGTGTGCTACTGAGTAGCTGTGCTGTTGATTTCCATGGTTTGCACAGGTTGGTGTGGATGATGTAACAGCAAGTCTGAAAGGTGTGTATGGAAGCTGTGGATGACAGCACATCTACAGCTGTAAAGAAAAATGCCCTAATGCCTGCATACGTACAGCACACCTGCTGAGATGGTGAAGCCAAGTTCCAGGGCAACATACTCTCGAGAGGCAGGAGGGAAACCTGACTAGAGCAAGACTAGACCCAAGTACTTGGGCTCTTGGACCCAGCCTCTTCCAGCATCAGGACACCACCTGGCATGAGCTCCTTCTAGCCTCAGCCTGCAACTTGAACATTTTGCCTTCTTGTGGTAGACTTGATAATCCATGATCCATGCAAGAGTCAAGCAGAATGTTCTAGACTGTCATGACTGACAAGGCATTCCCCATATCTATGCTAACTGAGAACACTGTACTCTGTTTGACAGGCAACTTCACAGACTCTATCCAGTTCTGCCATTCGTTATAAGGGTCAGGTGGCAGGCAGATGTGCTGTCCAGGACAAATTTTAGAACTCAAATGAGATTTGGGGAAATTATGTGATTGTGCAGCCTTATCATATGTGGGTATATAGTGATTTTCTCTACCTTAATCCTTTTGGTTTTTATTCATTAACATATCAGTGAAATCTACTTTCACTCTGTTTGCTTCTTTCAAATCTCATGTTAAAAAAAAAATCTAATGGGTCATTATTTCATCTTTTCAAGAGACAGCCTCGCTACGTTGCCCTGGTTGCTGGTTGGCCTGGAACTTTCTAAGTAGATCAGGTTGACCTTGAAATCATAAAGCTCTTCCCCCTCCAAGTACTGCAATCAAAAGCCTGTACCATGCTTAGCCCATCATCTTAGTTATATTACGGATAGTAGGTATGCTTTAATACCCAGAGAAATGGGGTTAGAGAGATATCTCAGAAGTTAAGAGCACTGGCTGCTCTTGCAGAGGACCTGGGTTCAGTTCCCAGCACCCACATGGCAGCTAACAACCATTCATAAATCCAGTACCAGGGCAACTGGAGCCGTCTTCTGACTCCATGGGTATTGCTGACACAGGTGCACTTACATACATGCAGAAAATACACTCATACACATAACATAAAATAAATAAAAAATACCCAGAGAGAGGCTATGGGAGGGTCCCAGTGGAGATGGGGGTATAAAAATGATCAAGATTGTTTGAGATGTTCTGTATGAAATTCACAAAAAAAAAATCAATAAAATTTAAAAAAAGAGAGAAACTTACTATTTCTTATAACAAAAATGGTATTCATGATAAATAGTCTCAGGGGTTGATTATTGACTCTAGCTGTTTAAGAGAGCTAGGGGAGACCAGACAGGAGACTCATGATCCTGCTTATTGACAGAGCAACAACTTGGCATTGTCTCTATTCCATTCTGTTATTCAAATACTGTTTGTCTCACGCATAGGCCAGAGTGGATGAGGTGCTAGAGTGACAAGATGACTGGGTGGGGCCCTTACCTAAACACACCGTGCTCTAGATTGGGATAGAAACAAATAAGCCAAAATCTGGAGTGCAGTGCAAAGAAACTGAAGCCACCGAGAAGAGAGGTTTGTGAGATAAACTAGATGAGACATTGGGTGCTCAGATCGGTGGGACAGTGTGGTCAGCCATGAGCAGTCAGCACCATCACCCACACCCACTGCCAGGCACTGAAAACCAGCCGCACTACCTATGGGACCTGAGCAAGATCTGAATAGCCCACATCCTTTGTCGCCCACCAGTCGGAAGGACTGGTAATATACCCCAGCCGTGAGACGTGGCAAGGACTCTTTGAGAGGAGCAAAAGTCAGTTCTAACTGCAAAGTCTGGAAAATAGTGAACATTAAATAAAAGCAAATAACTCTTCCTGATAATAAAGCCCTGCTGCCTGGCCTCAGTCGTCAGCTTGACGCACCTTGGAGGGAACCTCAATTTCCTCCATCAGGTTGGTCTGAGGCCATGTCTATGGGACATTTTCTTGATTGCTGGTTGATGTGTTTGGGCCTAGCCCACTGTAAGTGGTACCATCCCCCACAGTAAGCTGTAAGCCAATAAATCCTTTCCTTCCTGAATTGGTTTTGGTTGGAGTGTATTATCACAGCAATAGAAAGCTAACTGGGACACACGCCAATAAAAAATCATTCAAGAGGCCTCAGCTGTGACTGCATGCACAAGGCGTGCACAAGGCATGCACAAGGCATGCACAAGGCATGCACAAGGCCAAGGCAGCCCTAGTCCTAGCATGGACCCACCCTTGGCTGGGGAGCTATTTGTAATCAACAGCTGATCAGGAGGAAGAGTCAGTTTTCTTCAGGGAAATGGACCCTGAGATAATTGTCGTGCTAACACACACACACACACACACACACACACACACACAGTGGACTCAGTGGGTTCCTGCTAACACACACACACACACACACACACACACACACACACACACACAGTGGACTCAGTGGGTTTGAGGAAGAGCACATGAAGGTGAGAGGGAAAAGTAGTGGAGGTGAGAGGGAGGAATTGGGGGGAAGCGAATAAGGGTGGATTTGATCAAAGCGTATTGTATGTATGTATGTATGTATGTATGTATGTATGTATGTGTGTATGTATGTGTGTATGTGTGTATGTGTCAAACAACAAAAATTTAATAGAATGCTATAAAAGAGAGGTTAAACCCACCATAAACTGAAAGTTTTGCTTCTATGCTGACCGTATACAGATGCTGTCTTTTAATTAATCCCTCAAACAACAGAATATAACTGCTACTTATGTAGAAACTAGGCCTAGGCTATGCTCTGGTGCCAAACAAAAGCTGTCTCTGGAATGCATGTTCATGGGCGCACATGTGACATTTTGTTTAATCTCCTAATTTAGGTGACATTAATGTTGCCAGTAATTTGGAGATGATTTAAGGCATATGGGAATGTGTGTAGGGTATATGAAAATACAGTTTCTTTTTTAAAAAAACATCTTATTTATTATTTTAATTTTATTTTATGTGTATGTATGTATTGCCTGCATGTATCTAAGTGTACCATGTGTACAATGCCAGCAGAGGTCAGAAGAGGGCGTCGGATCCCTGGAAACGGGAGTTATAGGTGGTTTCAGTTGCCATGTGGGCACTAGGAATCAAACCCAGTTCTTCTGCAGGAGCAGCCAGTGCTCCTAACCACTGAGCCATCTCTCCATTTGCATGAAAATACATTTCTTAGGAGGGTCATGAACAATGGGGATTTGGGTAACTGAGGATGCTTTGCCTTACTGAGGAACAATTGTATTATACAATAGTAATACTATTCCAATTTCCCTTGCTTCATTTTATTTTTGTTTATTTTGGGGTGGAAGAGTTGGGGGTTTGTTTGTTTGGAGACAGGGTTTTAAGTATCACAGGCTGGCCTTGCACTTGCTATGTAACCAAGGCTGACCATGAGTTCCTGGTTTCACCCCCTGAGTACTGGGGGTGTGCAATACCACACCTACCTTTGTTATTTGTTTTGACTGAGAGATAAAACAAACTTACCATTCAGCCATCTGTATTAATGAGAACATTCTAGAAGGAAAGAATAAGTGTGTGATATACATAATCACAAACAATTTAGGGGGTGTCTGCCCAAAAAGGGCTATAATACCTGTGATTTTCGTAAGCAGGACTTCTAGTTGGCATCCTCAGTGGAAGGGATCCCCTCCGGAGAAACTTAGCTGTAATCATTTGAAGGCTAAAATTTGGATTATTTTCTTTGGTCTTTTTCAGTGAAGGTTAAGAGTCTTCTGAGGTTAATTATCAATTTCACACCTGCTTCCTCCTTGTTGAATCTAACTCTGTGAAAGACTGCTTTTCTGGAAAATCTGCTGCTTGCCCTGCTTGACAAGTATTTCCCACAAGCTTAGGGGCTTCTTCCCTTTGTTCCTAGCTACCATGAGCCAAGACAAAAATTCCCCTTGCAAAACCCAGGGAACGGAAGGCGGGTCTATTTTTATCCCATCTGTGAAGTTTAACTCTCCAGAGGCTCTTGTGCTCCCATCTGGAAAGCTGCTGCTGGCAAACTTGCAGGAGTGTGAGCCTAGCAAAGGCTAAACTTTCTACTAAGGTGTCTTTGCTCCCAGTCAGGACCCAGGAGCTCCCAGCAGCCCTAGAGTAAGCCTGCTCCCCAAGGTGGGTCAGGTGGTGGGAACCCTCTTGACCTCTCACTAGTCCACCTAGCTACACTCCTGTCCCTCCTGCAGGAAAGAGCTATGAGGCGAGCCAGTGTTTGGGGGTATTCCCTGGCTCAAGCCTTCAGCGACTCCATATACGCAACCAATTCATTTCCAACTCCTGGATGCATCGTTAATTACAACATAAAACTCTGGATCCAATTACCTACCCAAATTCGTTTTTCTCTGTCACACTCCTGTCCCCTGGGTGGAGCATAACAGTCATCACTTCTCTGTAAAACTTTCCTTTGAGGCAGGAGAGAGCTGCTTTTCCTCGTGCAGAATGTCACCTGCCATGTGTTAAGTGCTTATCAGTGCTAGATGTGTGGCCTGGGTGTGTTGATGCCATGCAAAGATTAATCTATTGGATGCAAAGGTAGGGGCGTCCCACATTTTGTATCACTGAGACTGTCTAAATTCTCCTATTATGCACCAAAGCTAAATCCCACATGACAAAGTGAACAGAGCTAATGAGCAGGAGCTGAGAGTTAATACTTGGGGCCACCCAGACCCCAGCCCATTCTTTTAACCCCTATCTTAACAAGCCCCTCAATACTCTGCACACCACTCGATTTAACAGGACAACTCTGAATTGGAGGGCTTCGCCTGTATGACTGTCAGACTCCGAGTCTCTTAATGCCTGGGATCTGATCCATATACCTCTGAATTTCCAGTTTCCATTTTTCTAGAAGTATTTAAAGTGCCTCAAATCACACTATTTTGTGCTGTGGGGATTTCTATATATTTTGTTGCATTCCTGTTGGTTTACTATCACGAGTGAATCATAAAAGTATCCTGTTTATATGTTTATGTGTTTATATGGTAAAACTGATATTTACAGAATTGAACAAGTTATCCAAAGATCCCCAGACAGTATATCTTGGAGATGAACAAGATGATCTTGACTCTAGCTTTGGAGGGAAAATTTACTCACTGGGCCCCAGAACCCCTGAGGTGTCATGTCCTTCCCTACCTGGGCTGGTGCCTAGCTTCTAGGTGAACACTCTGCTGATCCCAGAGCACAACATTCAGCCACTTGCTCTTTCTCACGCTTGGCACACAGATCCTATCCTGAGCCCTGCACGGAAGCACTGCTTGCTGATCAGAGAGAGCTAGCCATTGGGAAAGGTGCTTTGCAGGGTCACTGCCATGCTGTTTTCTTTAGCTTTCCACTGTCAGGGCTCCTCTCCTGTGTGCTTCAGTTCCTGTAACGTTTCCCTAACAAACTCTGCTGCCACACTCGTGCTACATCTGTCAACGTATGCACACCGGAACAGTGTGCCAGACTTTGAGCTCTCCAAAGAGAAGGTTGACTCTGAGGACCCTTCATGTCCCTCAGCAGATGCACTGTGTGCATCCTGATGCCTCTGATGAGCACAGTAGCCTCCGTGGATAGATAACCACGGAAGTGAAGAAGAACGAAAAGCGTCCAGCCCTAATTCATGTTCCTCCAGTGTCTTCAAGTTGGGAGATCAGTGAATCTAAGAGCTTTGGTGCAGCAGCTCAGAGAAGGTTTTGGGCAGGAGAACATTCAGCTCCTCAGCATAGCATGGGGGAGGGGGGTCGTGCACTCTTTGACCTTGGCCCATGGTTCCTGGCTTGCAGCCTCTGCTTCCCACCTGCCTGCACCCCTCAAGTCCCCATTCTCTCTACTTTTTCCTGTGCTCGGATTTAACTTCTCTGCAGGCTTTTCCACTGTCATAAGTTGCTACTACCTCAAACCTGTACAATTCACCTTTGGCCTCTTAGAATCACCTTACCCTGCTGGATAGGCCTACCCACCCCATCCTTTCTCAATGTTTTCAGTTTCTGGATTCTAGTCCCTTGATACTCGTCAACTATTACTACCGGGATTATTCAGTATCTGTAATGAACCTGTTGGCCAGTAGCACTGAGAACATCACCAGCAGATGGGCTCAACTGGGTCAAGAATTCAAGGGAGGAAGTCACATCTTCTGGCCCAGAACAGGGATCTCATTTCCTGCTCCCAAACCCTAACAGAGCAGGGCTCACAGACCATGGGCGTTACAACTGGTGAGGTCTCTGCTCTCTCATACGTATGTGTCCATTCTTAAAGGCTTTCTAGAACAGAGGAGCTGGACAAATTACCTTCCTCAGAGTTTGTGTTATAAGATTCTAACCCTAAATATTGCACTGGACGTATGTGCAGCTTTTACCCATGTATGTCTAGGATGTTTTGTATTATCTAAATGGACATATCCAGCCATCCTGGGACATGATGAATGGCCATGCACAGCCCACTCACTGCTCTAGTCATCATCACCTGTGTCTCTCCACTTATAAAATTCATGAACCTTCAGTGCTTTGCGCCCTGGAGATGCTCTGGGCTGAGTCAATGAGGGGCAGGGGCAGAAAACCTTGCAGGTGAACCTCTATCTGAAGAAACAGTGAGTGGCAGATGGAAAAACTCTGGAGCCTTTTTATGTGCCTGGTACCATCCCTTTCTGGGATTTGCTAAAACCTCATACGAAAGGCCCTGGTTGGACTCAGTGGGTCACAAAATTAAACAAAAATGCAGTATGAGCAAAGGACTTGTAGGGAGGAAGGGAGGCTCCCAGGAGTGGGAGGGAAAGAAAAGAGGATGGTGGGAAGAGTTATCAGAACACATTACATATGTGTCTGAAGTGGGAATAGATGAATAAAATCATATGGATACGTGTTAAAGAGCCAGGAAGGTAGTAAATACTCAAAATAAAAACGCCTTCATGTAAAAGGGCCACGTTCGCGCTCCTGTTTCAGAGACAGAGATTATGCAGCTCAGGAACATAAAGTGACCCCTCAAAGCACAGTCAGGGAAACATGAAGTCAGGGTAAGAAGCAGAGTCCCAGGTGCTGGAGATTTGGCTCAGCAGTTAAAGAGCTCTGGCTGCTCTTGCAGAGGGCCTGGGGTTCAATTCCCAGCATCCACATGGCGGCTAAATCCAGTTCCAGGGCATTTGATGCCCTCTTCTGACCTCCACAGGCATTGCATGGCACAGGTGCACTTACATACATGCAGGCAATACACTCATACACATAAGATAAAAATAATAATTTTTTTTAAAAGAATCCAAGTCCTCCAGGGGTTGACTACAGTTTGCAAGTCTTCAGTCTCTGGAATCCCAACGTCCCTCTGGCCCTCTCTAGCCACCTTTTCTGTTGCTCACAGTGAGATGCAAACCTCAGCCAACAGCCTGCAGGAAGCATCTCTGTTCTGTGCTGCTCACCCGTGGGAAACTCCAAGCCTGTCAGTCATACCTGTGATGGGCTTCCCTTCATTTCATACCTGATCAGGGGCTGCTGCAAAGCCACCAGGGCAGCGTGGACGGTCACTGAGATCACAGACAGGTGGCAGTAGTGAAACATGACAGGGACTTGGTGGTGCAGACCACTCCGTGGGTGGAAGTGCAGGCCGAGTGTGCGACTGCTGATCATCGGCGTCCCAGTCCTGTCCCTCAGCCTGGAAGGCAAAGGAGTGAGCTCCTGTGAGCACAGAGGACTGACCGAGCGCCCTTCAAGTAGCAGCATGTTGCCGCCTGTTCACAGGTGTGCATCATCTTACCCGGTCTGCAATACTCTGCCTGGTTGAAAGGGTTTTCCCACAATCGACTAGGCCGCGTGGTCACCACTGGGACTCGGCTCTGCTGTCTTTGCCACCAAGCCTGCACCTCTGGGACGATGGAGGTGGCCAGCTCTTCCCAAGCTGCTCTCTCCACTGCAGCCCTCCTGGACCACATTGTTCCCTCTTCTCATCCCCACAGGCTGAGCACTATTCTTACAGTGCTGCACAGACATTATAGGATTATGCTTTCTGTTGAAACTAATTCCTAAAAGCAGGAGCTGTGAGTCATTCATCTTGACATCTCTAGCACCGCCTAGCATGGGGACATACTGTAGTAAGTGGTCAAACCTGTGCTTATTAAAGTAAGTGGCTGATTGACTGAATGGACCAAAGCAAAAATTGCATCCAGAACACACTACTGAAAGAGTCTGAGCAATTTCAGGAAGGCTCCCCTCCCTCTGATCCAGCACTTTCAATGGGTATGTGCTCTATCCTAAAAGACAAGAGACAGCCAAGAGGAAGGCAGGCCCCAGCAGCATCTTTTATCACAAAAGGGATTGATTCTGAGGCTAGAGAGATTGCTCAGTGGTTAAGAGCACTGAGTGCTCTTGGAGAGGACCTGGGTTCAATTCTCAGCACCCACATGGTAGCTAACTGTTCATTCTCCAGTTTTAGGGAATCTGACGCTCTCTTCTCTTCTGACCTTCACAGGCATTGTAAGACATGGGTGCACTTACACACATGCAGGCAATACACTCAACCATATAGAATAAAAATAATAAAATATTTTGGGGGGAAAGGGATTGATTCTTCAGGAGAACCATCATGAATCACAAGTTCTGAATCAATCACTCCAGCTCTGAAGACTGTCGTGGACAGGGCACTTGGAAAGCCTCTGTGGACATCTTCCAGGGCTACAGGAGAGAGAGCTACCTCGTCTTCCTCCACAGAAAAGTGAGCAGAACACGGAGAGGGGAGGCAAAGGGAGCACACTCCCAAAACCAGCCCAGTGACTATCCCTCCTTGTAACCCTTGCTGCGTGTGTAAAGGAATGCCAGCAAATGAACCCCTCGTGCCCAGTGTGACTCCCACGTAAACTATATACAACACACTTCATCTTTCATCAGAGAAAACCTGGCAGTGTGAAGAGAATTCCTCCATGGGGGCTGTTAGCACCCATACTCACATTCATCTGGACCACAGTGATCAGAAGCTTTATTTACTACACTATTAACCCGCTCCCCTTACTTTTGTAAGGTATGCATATGAGGTGTTTACTAATAGTATCCCACTTATTAAAAAGGAAGTAAATATAGTATCAATTATTTGTCTTGACCACAGTCACAAGACAAACTGTTGTGCTAGACCAGGTCTTTCTGATTTTGTCTGTGCTGAGTTACTACACAATATTGCTTTGAGTCCATTCAGACACAAGCTCCTTACAGTAGTATTAAGAAGTTCAAAATATCTCAAAAGGAGGGAGGTGGCCACTATTTTGTGCTCTGAATGGATAGAGCCCATTCTCAGGGCAGAAGCCCACTTCCTGTGGGTGATCACACTGTACACAGGATGACAGTGAACTTCGATAGCAGCGAAAGGTAAATGCTTGAGTTTCTTATAAAGGAAAAGGGAAAAAAATTAAACAACAACAAAAGCATTCTCACAGGAATCTGGTGTTTAACCCGGTGATGAGGAGTTGGCTTAAAGTACTTTCCTTATCTGAAAAAATCTTCTAGACAGAATTTTTCTACACACTTGCAGGGAATAAAATTAAGACTAACAGAGAATTCAGTGGAAGATGCACTGCACCTTTAAGTAAAGGAGAATTTCCTATCTGCTGAGCTGTGTGGTAACAGGAAAGGAATAAAGGAATAAGCCCCTGCCCCTGGGAGTGCAGATGGATCTCCCCAGAGAAGCATGTGCAGGTGGGATGGCAGAGTAGTGCAGGTGGATGATTTGAGGACTGAATAAGCTTCACCAGGGAGTAGAGCTGTCCTGCGTACTGCGGACTGGTCAGCAGCATCTCCATTCTCCACCCACAGGAATCCAGCATCACTGACACCTCCGATTTCAATGGACACAGTCCAAAGCCCAGGAGTAGCATCATCCCAGTGAATGGAGAGTCAGCAGGAGAGATGGACCTCAAGAGTCCTTCCAACTCTGACTAGCTATCAGGCTTCTCCATTTTGTCCCTTTTGGCTTGCTTTCTACATGATGCTCAAAAAAGAAGAAAAAAGAAAACCATCTAGCTGACTTAGTAACGCTTCAAAGGCTAACGTCCACCCCTAGGATGTACCACACATGCCTTATCATCCTTAAATCCAATTTATGAAAATGAAAAGGTGTGATGTCCCCATCTTCCTGGCTTCCCGTTTCTCCCAGCTGACCTTATGCTTCACAAATGCCCCCGCCCTGATTGTTATGAAGTGCCGTGTAATAGGAAGAGGGGGGTGACACGTGGAAGCCTTGCTCTGCTTGCATCTAGGAACTTATCAAGATGACGAGGCCGTTGGCTTAGCAGACCATGCGCTTGGCTTCGTCTTTCCTAATCTTCATGGCAGACCTGATAAAAATGCCCACTTCATAAGCAAGGCTGAGATTTGGAAAAATACAAGGATTTCTCTCATATTTCATAGCTGATGATGCTGGGCCTAAGTTGCTTTTTACATACTTTGATAAGGGCCAATTTCCTGTAGCAGACTCTCTCTAAACTCCTCTTCAGCTGGCAAGATCACATTTACTGCATCCACTGTGAGTTATCATAAAAACTTCTGAAAGAGCTTGTTGAACGGAGATTTCTTGGCTAGACTGGTAATCAAGAGCAGGGTTCTTCAGTCAACCGACGTGTGTACCATGGAGCAATGAATGAAAGGTTTGGAGGCAAGCAGCATAGGGGACCTTAGACTGAGTGGGTCCCGGACGGGTGATGGTCGACACTATGGAGAGACACTCCTGACAGCCCAGGGACCGGGATCCACAGCTACCCTTTGACACAAGCTCCTTCTTAATGAACAAACACCACCAGATCTCTGACACCTCAGTCGACACTCTTTGGTTCAGACCCACCATGACTCGGCTTCCCACATTGTGAAAGACACCCACAACAATTAGGCAGGCTTCAAGGATGGGAAAGTCCTTGAGGAAGGGTAGGAAGGAAGTGCTAAGGAGTGGGAGTCTGAACTTGAAGGAAGGGGACTACCATCTCTGCTACCATCAGCCCTTCAGCCTCCTGGTCTCTTATTTTCCAAAAGGAAAGGTAATGCAAGTGTTGAAGATTTTGAAGAGACCAGATGTGAGGGTTTGCGGCAGAGAGTGGCCAGGGGATGCTGAGATTCTGCTAATGGGATGGAGGGTGTTATCCCTCTCATACAGTTCTCAGGGGAGCTTGCGCTGAGTCCCCTGGAACTGTGGGAGCAGAGTTGTTGGTACCTGCTTCACCCTGTGACAGCTCTCAGGAGAGCAGCTGGGTCTGAGGAACCTGGAGGGGAGCAAGCTGCCCGGAGGAATAGCCTCCTGGTAACTGTGGGAAAGGTTTTAAAATAACTGTGCATCTCCCATGGACCACATGTGGGTTCTTTGGTGAAGATCTGTGTTCACTGAAACACATGAGTAATCCATTACAGGATGCTTCACTGTATCAGATAACTCTGTGAGGATGGGGCAGGGGCGAGGTAGGGTTTGGACAGTGGTTCGATCTCTAAGAACTCTGAGGGTGAGTCAGCATCTACCCTATGAAGGGCCCTGCTCACAGGCACTCACATGGGAGTCTCTGCAACTTCTCCATCCTGTCCTCCCTGTCACTGATCACAAGCCACAGAAGTTGTGGCAAAGCAAGGCAGGGAAGAAATACAAAGCCACCACAAACGTATCCTTTTATGCACAAGAAACCTCCAACCTAAGAAACCTCAGTCTCAGAAAAGTGGGTGATAGAAAAGAAGCCGTAAACTGAAGGGGGATTTGGGGCCTTGATGTCACACTTAACTGGACTTTAATACTTCAGAGAAATGTGAGTTATTTAATTTCTGAAAGACTGTAGTAAGGAAGTATAAGTGTCAGGACAGTTCGGTCTGGGGAGGGAGGAAGAGAGTGGCCATGGGACAAACAGAAAGGAATCAGTCATGTGGAAGAACAGAGCGGTCTCTTGCATTCCTTTGCAGGTTTTACGCACACAGGCTTTCAGTTCTTCGAGAGCAGAGGAACAATACCAGAGGGAATCCCAGCAGAACTGTGGCCTCACGGAGACATTACCCTAAGACTCCCAAATCGCCACCATATAGAAAAGGCACAGAGCATGATGAGGTAACTACTGATAAAGCAAGAAGTCAGCAGTTCTCCATGTGCAGGCCCTGAGCCACCAGTATCAAAGTGCCAGTGCGTGAGCTTTCCTAGACCCCCGGGGATTGTTTATCCCATGTTCCTGGTAAGCTGCAGCCATGGAGGGTCAAGGCGGCTTATTGGTAACTGATTATCCCAGGAAATTCTAAGGGTCCTGGCCCAAAGGTGGAGGTGAGGGAAGAAGGTGGTGAAGGGAGACACCATGTTGCCACAGTTCAAGGATGTCTGTGACACTCACAGCTGCTCACTGTCTGTAAAGTGAAGATCCACCTTGAGCTGGAACTCAACCTCACTCAGTGCGTCTTCCACCTGCAAGACAAAGTCCAAGAGATTTTAGTCGTCAAATAATAATCCAATTATAATATAAAGGAACAAAACCTCACCACAAAGTGGCACTAATGCTTAAAGCAGAATCTCCTTGCGTCTGTGTAAGCAGACTATCTGGAAGTATTACACGGAAGACAAAAATTTTTGTAGCCAGCTTGATACATATATTTTCAATAAGTATTTAAAAAGTGTCCTTGTGATGGTATATATCAATTGCCAACTTGATGAGATCTAGAATAATCTAGAAGACAAGCCTCCAGGCATATCTGTGAAGGGTTATTAGGCTTCTGGGCATGCCACTGAGGAATCATCCTGACTGGGTTAATTGATGTGAGAAGACCCATCTTAGTGGTAGGTGGAACCATTCCTTGGAGCGGTGAGCTGAGTACTTCACGCACCCACTGAGTAAAAACAAGACTATCTTTATTGTAAGGCTGTTGGAAGTCTTATTTCCCATTGGATCCGACCTGGATTCCAAGCAGTAGCAAAGTGCACCATAGAACTCACTGTGAGAAGGATGGAGCAGGGAACTGCTAGTGAAACCCAGAACTTGACCAGCAATAGGAGGAGGTCGGAGATGAAGTTATCACTTATGCTCCCAGGTCCCCACATGACTGGTGTCATGGTGTACATGTGTAGAGGAGGCCGGCCCGCTAGGCAGTTGCATACTTTCCAGTCCCACCATGACTGGCATCATCACGCCCATACGTAGAAGAGAAAGCTGGCTTGCAGTTAAGGAATGTCCAAGGTAACTCAAGTCTGTAAGAAAGCAGCTCCTTCATCTTTATCCTGAGAGTCACTATGTTAAATCACGGTCCCTTTCCCCTCCATTATTTTGTTTTCCATCTGGGGCTTCATTTATCTTTTGCTTAAAAAATAAGTCAGTGGTTCCATAACAGGCCCAAATGATGGCTCCCAGCCTGCTTTCTTCACATTTGAGGAGCCGAATGAAGAAACAAGATTGCGTCGTGTGTATTCGGTGGACACACCCAGAACTAAGCACTGCACCTGTCACAGGATGCAGCCTCTGCCATCTCCCAGGCTGGATGGAGCCCTTGCCTGTCACCCACAATGCCTTGCTACCCACAATGCCTTGCTCCCCTTCTGCCCTCCCATTCAGCACTTCTGATCACCATGGCTGGTTTTGAGCCTCTAAGCCTAAAGCTGAGGAGCCAAATCTCATCAGTAGACATGTTTTGTTTAGTCCCCATGATATTTTAAAAAGTGTTTTGAACAAGTTACAAACATTGAAAGTTCAGGTAATTTCACATTCACATTGGTATTGCACATTTTAGCTACTGAAAAAAAAAATCCTGGATCTGGCAAGGCTGGCCTGATGCATGTTACCTCTGCTAAGATCAGATAATTCCTGCATGTACCACTGGTTCACTGTGTTCACTGACAGCTCTCATCTGCCTGAGGCTAAACACCTTGGCTGTTTTCTTGCCAATGTCCTGGCTAATCTGTTCATCATCAAGGAATATACTACTCTTCATTTACTATTGACTCCAACCTCCCACGAGAGGGCCTAGTCACAAAGGCAGTGTAAAGGCACTTTGAGGACTAAAACTGTCCTCCCACCCACACACCTATTTTGACTTTGTGTTTCTTAGTGAGAATACATTCATTGCATAAGGACAGATGTGGCCTTTCCTAAGGCCTCTCTGGAAATATCTTCTTGGTTAAGCATAATTTAGGCAGGGAATTAGGGACAAAATTTATCTTCAGGCCTTTGGGGTTTAAAATGTATTCTTTAGGGCTGGAGAGCTGGCTCAGTGGTTAAGAGCACTAACTGCTCTTGCAGAGGACCTGGGTTCAATTCCCAGCACCCACAGGGTGGCTCCAAACCCTCCTTAACTCCAGTTCCATGGGAATCTGAAGCCTCTTCTGATCTCTGCAGCATTGCCCAACATGGGTGCTCTCACATTCACGCAGGCAATACACTTGTACTCATAAAATAAAAATAATAAATAAAATTTTTTAAAAAAATTATTCTTTAAAAACAAAAACTTTTAAAAAGCTAACATTTTGCTGAAACCAAATGCTATAAATAACTTCTCCTGGCTTTGTGTGCGTAGTCACGGATCTGGCTTCGTGTGCACCGTGACAGCATTCAGGCGCCTCTCTTGGGAAATAAGACTGGAGAGGTGAGCCGCAAGCCGTCTTCTCTGCTGCGTTTGCCTGGGTGCTGAGCGCTCTGCGACATGCAGCTCTCACTGAAGGCAATTTTCTGGGAACTGAGGCTACTCCGAGCTTGCTTAGGTCTTCCTAAACACCTCAGTAAATCTTAGCTACGAGATACCTGCATAGACATGTTTCCTGATACCATGACATACTTCATAACAGATAAGTCATTAAATGTCCATCAACAGATGAACAGATAAAGAAAATGTGGGGTGTACATACATAATTCACATACACACAATAGAGTTTTATTCAGCCAAAAAGAAGAACAAAATTATATCATTTGCAGGCAAGTAGACGGGATTGGAAATTCAAAGGGAAGGACATCACATTTTTTTCATATGAGGATTCTAGAGTTTATAGATATGAATAAAAAGATTTTGATGTTTACAATATGTAAGTACAAGTGGGGTTTTCTACGAATACAGGAAGGTACTAGGCGGGGAGGGACGGCATAAAGCACTGAGTACTGTCAGAGTACATGATGTGCTCAGATGAGAATGTCTTAGGAAGCCCATCATTGCACACAGTGGATATACCCCAGTCATAAATACACTGAAGAAGGAAGTCATTGCCTTTTTGAAACATCCCTTCATGATTAGCTGTTAACTATGTACTTGCTCCTCTCTTACACACACACGAATGCACACACACATGCACACAAAGACAGGCAAACACACACAGAAATACACATATATACATACTTAATACTCAGACACATATACACACACAAACATACACACAAAGAGACCCACATATATGCAGACACATCGATAGTCACACACAGACACTCTGAGACATACATACACACATACATAGACACATACATGCACAGCTTTCCTTCACCTGGTCTTAGCTCAGATAAAACATCATCCTTACATGCCTCATATTCTAATTACCATGAAGAAATTTTGTATAGTGGAAACAATAAAAGAAACTGACATTTACAAATGTATAATATTTATAATACCATGAGGTTGGTAATAAGCTAGACTGCCGTTGGAGAAAAATGATGAAGAAGGGTTATCCTCCTGCATTTATAAGTGAAGAATCTGAGGCCGCATGGGGCAAGGCCACTTTCAAGCTCAGCCCTTGGTGAGTGTCTACTGCACTGCCCCTTTGGTCCGGTTCACGTGGCACCTGGGCTCCAGGTGGCACATTCTCACCCTGGCTGTGGCAACTCCAAGCATCACAGAGCATCTCATGTGTTCCCCTTCACCTCCTTCCCAAGGGCCACTCTAATCTGATGACTGAGAAGGCAGATTCCAAAGTCAGATTGCGAGTGTGAATCCGGGTTCCACCACTCATTCTAACTCTCAGTTGTTTCTCATTCATAAAATAGGAGTGAGATACACTTCCTCCGTATCATTACAACTAGCGAACTAAATGAGAAAATGTGCACAAAGTGTTGACAAATCTCAAATGTTGCTATTTACAATGATTGTCATTACTTATACTTTACTACTGGGCCTGGACACACAAAAGACCTGCTCTTTCCCCAAGCCTGCACGGCAGTCCTTCACACTCTTTGGAAACATACATCTCAAACTGCCCTTGTTTAAACCACAGCTTTGTCACTTCCTAGACGTAGGACTGAAACAAACACTCTAAATCTCTGCACCCTCATCCATCAAATGGCCTTCACAATGTCACAATGATTCAATGAGAAATGACAAAGCACTCAGCAATAGCACAGCACCCACCTAACAAATGTGAGGTGCTCCTAGTGGTAAGACCAGGGTGATGGTCACTGCAGCTAGTCCCGAGTTCCTGTGACTCAGTTTCTCTGGACTATCAAGGGCATCTCCAGGATCATGGACACTTTTACACTTTTGCCTTCCGCTGGCAGTGTTCTGTACATGGAGTCCACGGTCTCCTGGACATAACTGAACTCGGGTCTGTGGCTCACCTTTAACTTTCCGTTTCCCTTGCGTGCTCACTGACACTCACACAGCGACAGCAGCAATCACCTTCAAGCCCTTGGTCTCATTTCTGATGCTTGTACACAAATGACTTGGACCGTCTCATCCCTCTTCCTTCCGAATCCCCACAGCTTCCCACCTTTAGAACAAGGTAATCATGCTGCATTCTGTGAGGTCACTGTGGCTAGCCATATCATATCCTGAACTTTCTTAGTTTACATCAGTCCACTTCTTTTGCCACTAGGTAAGATGCTGTCTTCCCCTTATTCGCCATCTACTGGTCTATAGCCTTTCAGTGTGCTATCTCCCAAGCCATAGACGTTGTTAACTGTTTCCTGTGGAAACCCCACCCAGACCTACTTACCCATACTCTGAATCAGATCAGCCTCCCTGTCCCCTTACTGTCTGAAGCAGTAGGTCTGGGGTCAGCTGAGGAACCAACATTTTACACAAGCGTTGCCAAAGTTCTGTGTCGCACATGCAGGAAGGCCTCTCGCTCTGAAATATGCTTCCCTTTCACACCCCGATGACACACACCCTTGTTTACATCCACTTTCCGTTCATCCGTGTATCTTCTTCTTTGCCTTGGCACTGGGAACTTAGTACTCCCCACGTGGGCCACCATCAGCCATGCCCAGAGGATGCACATGACATTTGCTTTGCTAGATGTACCCTGAGATTGGCGTCCCTTCCTTTTTTGCATATGCCTTTTTCTCCGGGTCATTATGTTGCTGTTTTTTCTGTATTATGATAATTCTCTCTATTTTGTCATAATTTTGCCTAAATCTGATGTGGGATTGCAGTATGTGTGAAACACCCACAGTGCCTCTAGTCCCTCTTTGCAAGCATTCACTCTTAAGTGCCTCCTCCTATTCCTCAGCTGCCGGTTATTTCTGTTTGCACCCATATCTGGTACTTGTCTACGACTGCACGGCAGTGACTGGTTCTTCTATGGTGTGTGTGTTGCGTAGACATCCTTTCTTCAAGCACTTGCTTCCCACATTATTGGCGTTGGCGTCCATGAACACACTTTCTAACCACTGGGTTGGTTTACACAAGTGGATAGATATCTATTCGAAAAGTGGTAACATAGCCATTCCGATTATACAGATTTTCAGATACATCCTGTTCACTTCAGTTGTGCCTAGTTTGGATGTAACGACTAGTTGTAACATTGTTCTCATATGAGTCAGCCCTAACACAACAATAAATTTTAAGCTTATAGAGAAAAGTAACTTGGCATGCGGAAGAAAACAATTTGTTCTGAGAAAACAATTTGTTCTGAGAAACACAGTCCCTATCAATGGTAATTAATATGTAACACTCTCACAAGCTAAAACTTGAGAAGTTCTAAACTGTTAAGGGCAGAAGCCGGACTGTGATGCAGTTAAGATGGAATAATAATGCCAAGATGCCCGATGCACTCATCTAACAGTAAAGGATCAGCTGGAAAGTACCAGGGACAGTCTCTTGTTTGCTACTTCATCTCCAGCATACAGCACAGACTTTGTAAGTGTTCAGTTAACTTGATACGTGGGTGAACGCCTGAGAAATGAACAACACCCTTTACTTTTAACTATAAAGGGAGCAGCCTCACTAACGAGATCCTAAAAGATGTGGACAGGAAGCAAACGGCCGAGTACAGGAAAGTGTACCAGAGGATCAGTAGGAGATTTGCTGTACACCACAGGGGACTTGTGAGCAGGAGCACTTTAAGATATGTCAAGCGAGGGATGCCTTTTCATAAGCTCTTCCATTGTGAAAAATCAGCCAGAACGTGGCAACAAGAATTCAAGATGGAACTGGGGGAGTGAGAACTGGGGGGATTCCAGACAGTCCTTCAGAATGTGTTAATTTGATGAATGAGGATTTTTCAGTCAGGCTTCTAGCAAAATTACTAAAGGGCCAATGCGTTTTCAGTGCTTGGGCCTGCTCTCCTCTCCATGGATGCACTCCCCATATCTGATGGATTCTTAGCACATGCGTCTGAAAGACTGCTCCTTTGTGAACTGTTGCCAGGCTCTGCTTAGACATCCCAGAGTTCTTTCTTCTTGCATGACGTCTCTTGATTTCATTCTCCCTATGGTCAGTGGAGCCTACCTGCTAAGCAGGACACATGCTTATTATAAGTTGACACGCTAGCTTGAGCTATCAGCCTTTCAAAGAGAGAGGCCCTCCAAGCCTTCTTCACTTCTGTGTCTTGCCCAATGGCCCAACCCAGAGCCATGAAAAGAACAGGTAGTCAAAAAGCATTTGTTGAGATATTCCTGCCTGGGCAGAGGTTCATGAGCAAGCAAGCAGGGAATGAGTAACAGAAAGTCAGTCAGGGGACATTGCTTGCACCTGAGGCTTAATGGAGTGGGCAGGGATGTGTGTGAAAGAAAGAATAAAAACAATCAGTAAGTTCTTGGATTCGCAGAACCACAAATTCCTGTCAGATTTCAGAAAACCATCGGTAACTTCTTCACTTATCCTGAACCCAGCTATGAGAGAGGACAGTCAAGAGGGAAAGTGTGGCTGGCGAGAGATCACGACTTACCCTCTCACCATCTAAGAGTAAATGAGCTCGGAATACCATGGCATCATTTATGGGTGCCTCCTCATTCCTGTATAAAATCTGGAAGACCCGGCTGTGCACGGCGTTCTCGTGGACACAGGCTGAATGCACGCTGTTGCTCTCTGCAAAACAAAATCAACAGGCGCTGTGAATTCCAGGACAGTCCTGCACCCACAGCCCATCAGGTGTCTGTCTGGCCCTGGGATCATTTTGATCTCAAACAATTTCCAAAGCTTACAATGACACATGAATTATATGCCATCGCAGGAAGACCTGTGTTCATGGAGGTAAGCTAAGTCTCAGGAGAAGCTTGTTCAGTGTCTGATTGCATGTCCCTTCGTCTGGCTCTTTCCATCTCCATCCTGGAAACAAGGAGAGTGGGGAATACAGTGGAAAGGCTCCTCCCTTCTACAAGCAATTCCTGGTCCTGTAGCACCCATCTCTCAGTAAAAATGTTCACCCACTGGGTGTGATCTGAGGAACGCTCTGACTAGACTTATAGGTAAGTGCCAGATTCTAATTTTACTGCATATCGAGTGCTTTAGGTCTGCGCTTCACGGTGTTCTATGTTATAATCCCTAAGCTATATTTCAATGTCAAGTTCAATGTCAAGTAAACTAGGAGATTAAGACACCTTCGTGCATTCACTGCCCAGGGTTATTATGGGCATGAAGTATACGAACATCTCCTAATGCTGACCACATAAACGTCACAGTGAGAAATCATGTTCTCCGCCATTTTAAGATAAACATTATCAGTGTTTATATAAAGCAGTGATTATTCATTCATAACAATTTCCAGCTATATGAAACTTTTATCTTACAAAGAGCTTTTCAACTGTGTTCTGTACCTTAATGCTCAAAGCAAAATCCCAGGATAAGTATGCCACAGAGTCTAATGCTCCCCGAATCAGAGGCCAGTTTGTTTTTGTTAATTTCCCCAAATTCCTATGTTTAAACAAACCCTCCCTGTGGTGCCATGTGAAGGTGGGTCCATGGAGGTGATAGGATCTCAGGGGTGATGTCTTCATGAATGACATTAGTGCCCTGCTAAGAGAAGGATGGAGTATGAACCACTCATTCTGTGTGCGATGTGATGGTACAGTAGGTTTCAGTCGGCTACCTCAGTGGGTCTTTCCAGAATCCAGCCATGCTGGCATCCTGGTCTCAAACTGCGTTCCCAGAGCTGGGGAAAACATATTTCCGTCATTTACCAGCCACTTAGTTGATGATATTTTGTTTAGCAGACTTGGCTAAGATACTCCCCATGGCAAGGCACTGCGTCGGCTTGTACTCACAACCATCAAACCGAAAAGGAGGCCCCAGGTAAGTCGATGAAACGCACTGGTTCCTGTGGAAAAATCACTTCTCTACACAGCACACTGGGGGAAAATTAAAGAGCAAGACTGAAAAGGTGGACAGTACCAAGAAGGTTCGCAGAGACAGACTCTGCCCAAGGGCTTATATCCCAGCCCCAGGGAGTGGGGCCCGGGAAGAAGGTCCAAGAGGCCAGCGTGGACTCCACTGCACAGTAAATCTAACCAGGTGCTCCATAGCTGGGAAACAAACCACACACTATCCCACCTGCTTGCAGGGTCACTGAGACTTGTCTGCTCTAATTTGCACGTGGTTGGGAAGGAAATAAAATCACAGTGTTAATGCAGCTCTAGCCAGACCTTTTGTATTCAGGTCGATATGGCTTTTAAACACAATCTGCACTGTATAGAGTCTTCTGTTTTGATTTGCTGTGCTGCCCCTTTCCCTTTCCCAGTCGTTGTCAGTGCCTGGTTGGTCTACAAGCCAGAGCAACAACATGGCAGAGGATGGATGGGGTAAATACTCTGAAGGTCAGAGCAGCATGATCCGTATTCTGCCAGGAGGGGCAGCTGGCAAAGCAGCTCAATCTGTTTCCTTTTATAGGAAGTGACATCATCTTTTATAACAGCAGCTTTCCATTTGAAAAATGGGCATATACACACCAATCTCTTGCAAGCACTGTGGATATAAGAAGACCAAACAGATCAGGATCCTGTGACCTGACACACTCAGGCCTCTGTGTAGACTATGGTGACTGTTCATTTGTGCTCAGAGATGACATTCTGAGTACTTTCTGTTGAATGAAGTTCCATTGGCCTTGTCTTTAATGGAGATGAATCTCTTCTGACTAAAAGGAGATGGTAAACTAGACCATAGAGACCCAGTGATCTACACTAGAGATCCCTTAGTCCCACAAGCCCCCATTTAGCTGAGGACAGGGTACTTAGCAGGGCCTATGGGTCTCAGTGTCATTTTCTGTCACTGCTGAACTAGGCATTATGAACATGTCTCTTTGCAAGGGAAGGCTCACCCATCAGAAGACACCATCGCTGGCAATGAGCACCAGTGATGTTGTTCCTGCCCGTGCGGCCCCACGAGGATTCTGTCTTCCCGAAGGATGACAATCCAGGCTTGGATACTCCACCCATAAGCCATGTTCCCTCTTCCTGACACCCTGAAAGAACGGCTGCTTTCTCCCCGGCAAAGCCACTTCCTGAGATGCCCTGCCCTGCCCCCCTGCCCCCTCTGTGTGGGCTTCTTCCTCACATGGAAGGGTCCCATTCGCATTCCCTGTGCTTTTCCTTCCTCAAGGTCAGGCACAAGACACCTAGAGATGAGAAAAGTATATGGTCTCCAACCTTCAAAGACAAGATGACAGGTAGGTGGGCTTGGTGGTGTCATTCTCTGATCCCAACTCTGGAGGATGAGGCAGGAAGACTCTAAGTCAAAGGCCTCCCTAGGCTAGAGAGGAAGTCAAAGGCCAATCTGAACAACTTGGCAAACCCATGTCCCAAAGGAAAAATTTTTTTAATGGACTAGAGCTGTACCTCAGTGGTAGAGCAGATGCCAGGCATGTGTAAGGTCCTGAGTTCAAGCCCTAGTACCACCAAAGGAAGAAAGAAAAGAACTAATGTGCACTATGAGATGCTGCCCTTCCTTATGTATAGGGGAAGGTGAAGACAGGTGTCGTTTATCATTTACTGACAAGGAGCCTACTCGATGGGACACTAGGATACAAAGCCAAGGCTTCAGAAATATGTCTTCTTCTCCAAGTCAGGGAAGGTGTCCAGAGAAAGAAGAGTGGGGGTTTTAAGAAAATAAAAAGGTGGAAAGGAAGGATGGTGGGGGGGAGTTGGGAAAGCAGGAGGGTGTAAAGGAAAGAGGATGGGGCAGCGGAAGGTGGTGGAGGCCTTCAGACGGCTTCACTGTATACAGAATGGGTCTGGGTTTTAGGTCAGAGAGCAAGACTACAGTTTTAGGTCTTGACGTTTCTCCTCCCCCTGAAAATGAATGACATGAATGTACTTGGCATATCTATGCACCTCTAAATGTTTAAATTCAGACAATGGACTTCCTCTGTTGCGAGAACTCCACCCCCCCAACACACCCCAGGAGGTTTTGAGAACATAGAAGATTTCTAATCAAACAGGCCCCTCGCTGCTCTGTCCTTGTTCACTGAGCTCCAACACCATTTCAGGAACATGGCCGTGGCCCTGCCTGCACACAGGAGCTGTCCAAAGAATCAGGTTTGTAAGAAATGATCAAAACTCCGAAAGACATCTGCCAGGTCCCCAGGTAGGTGAGATTTATGACATTCACAGTTTGTAAGAAATGATCTCCGAAAGACATCTGCCAGGTCCCCAGGTAGGTGAGATTTATGACATTCACAAAATAAAGCACGAAGTATCAACCTCTAAATTTTCATAAATTGAGCTCACGGTCTCTGAGGAGACAAAGGAATTGGAAAGGCCCCATTAGCTTGCAAGTCCCTCCAGGTCATGATCTTGGATTGCATATGAAAACTCTGCTCAGAACAGCATCTCCTTTAGGCCTCTCTGGATTTACCCTTACTACATTTCGAGATTATCGAGCTTGGGCCAGTCACTGAAAGCTCAGTGACATAAGAACCATCCTGTCTGATTTCCATGGAATGGTGCAAACAAGGAGTATGTTTCTAACTTCAAAATTCTGCAAACTCAAACAGATTTCCTAGTAGGAAAAAAAAAAAAATCATCAGCATAAGGATTACTGCACACTGATTTTCTGGATTTCCTGGAAAGATGGAAAGCAGCCTTGAAGCCTAACTACCACCTTCCCCAGTCATTTCAAGGCAGATGCACAGCGAGAGCCTTGAGAAACAGATTCAGAGTGTGATAGAAGTGTTGCTGGCTGATGGGACCACAGTGCACACTCTGCCAGCCTAGAAGGCATGACCTTTTGTCCCCCTGGAGCTGGGGAAGGAGTTCCCTGGGTGGAAACCAGGAACCAGGGACTTTATTTTTCTTTCTGTGTGAGAATTGGGAGCACTTTAGGAAGGGAACAGAATTTTACTGGTCAAAGAAATATCAGTATATTAGAGAAAGAGGTCAAAACATGTGATTCCAAGAAATGATAGTAACTTGAGGAAGGATGAAGCCCAAGATGGCAAACCTAGATGCCGTCAATGGTCCAAGTCCTCTTGGTAAAAAGCTGGTTTGGCTCCATCATGAGCTGGGAAGTCCTGTGACCTTTTTAACCTGATGAGAAGGTTGTGCTTTTGGAGACCCATGGCTGAGTAGGTGAAAGTTGTGTCTGTGTGTTTTCGCTTGCCAGATCACCAGAGACCAGCAAGTTTATAATGAGCAGAAATTCACTGGCAGAGTTCTGGCCACTGGAATGTGTGTGAAGGTGTCTCCCTCTGGTGAGGGTATTCTAGCTCTGTCATCCCCTAGCAAAAGGCAGAAGGGACAGATGCAAAAGGGAGATGAATTTTTCCATTTGTAGTGTTAACACACCTGCAACTGTAGAGTCATCATAGCCTGTTACCTCTTAAAAGCCTACCTCACAACACTGTTACCATGGCAACTAAATTTTAGCATGGGTTTTGGAAGGGCCAAATATTCAAAGCATAGAAATTATCTAAAGAGTTATAACCTGGGGGCTGGAGACATGGCATTTAAGAGTCCTGGAGTCCAATTCTCAGCACCCACATGGCAGCTAACAACCATCCATAACTCTAGTTCCAGGGATCCGATGCCCCCTTCTGACCTCTGTAGGCATTGCACAACATGAGTGCACTTACATCCATGCAGGCAATATAGTCATACACATGAAAAGAAAAAATAATAAATCAGCAAGCAGCTCGCCACCTTGTTTTGAAAAGCTTCAAGAGCTCTAAGGATCCTCACTTCTATAGATGATGTCTGCCAATGAGATGCCTAGCAGCAACAGGCTTGATCAGACCCTTCTCTTCACATCTAACATTCAGAAACACAGACCTTTCCACAACGATGTAAGTGCATGGCTTTTCAGACAGTGTGAGTGGGGAAGGTGTCATGTCAACTAACAAGGAATCCATAACAAGCATTTATTTGGAATGTTTGAGGCATGTGACTCTATGAGTACTTCGGTTTTTGAGGCACATCTCCTCGGTGACACATCAATAAATAGTTGTCATTTTTACTTCAATTCGATGACTGTTAAACATTTTGTTTTCTATTTAAAGTACTCCACAGTAGAGAGACTGCCGCTGATTCTGTATCTGGGGCATGGATATAAGCTTATGCCTTACACATAACCCAAGATTAATATATGTTACCATTTTTAATAAAATGCATTCATGCATTTATGCACACACTAAGTATTTACTGCTCGCCTGATATGTGCCTGGTCTTAAGGAGCGCTGTGGGATTCAGGAATGAACGTTTCCATAGAGTTCCTTGTGAGCCTGTCTCACACTACTGTCCATAAGGAGTAAGACTCTGTTCAATTTCATGGACCTTTCCTCCTCATAAATGCCTGCCTCTCTCTGACACCGCATTCTTTCAGCACCTCACAAAGACTAAGTAAACTTTTTAATTACGTGATGATTTATGTTCATCAAACTGAATTGGAACATAGATATTTTATTAACCATGTTTTACAAATATCACTTTTGTGATATTTTGTAGAGATAATTTTAGTTATAAATTTTTTTATAAAAGTATTTCTTCTTTCTTTTTCATAAGCTAACATGACAGTTTGGTGCAGAGCATGTGCTCAAAAAAAATTTCACGTTTTATTACTTTACCTTCTGGTCACAGTCAACACTTTACCCTCTCTTACCGCCTCACCTCCACCATCAACTCCCCGCCCCACCACCTCCCCTTTCCCACTTTAATGTCTTTTCATTTTGCTGTTTGTGTGTGAGTGTGTGAGTGTGTGAGTGAGTGTGTGATGTGTTCCCACTTGTCCATTCAAGTTTCAGATTTTTCATAGGCTTCTTATATCATTAGTTGTGACCTTGATTAGATGAGCTTTCACTTTATTCATCAGAAAACTCATGATCACAGGCCTTGTCACATTCTTAGTGTTGGAAGCCATAGCCAACAGCGTGGAGACTCCAAACTTCTTCCTTTTCTGCTCGTTTTCCTACTCCTTACCACATGTTTATCTGATCATTCCCTATTTAATTGCATAACCATGCTGACATTATGTTAGAATTCTGTTTCTTTTTTAAAAGTTATTTATTATATTTTAATGTATTATTTATTATTTTTATTTTATGTGTATGCGTATATTGCTTGCATGTAGGTAAGTGCACCCATATTGTGCAATGCCTGCAGAGGTCAGAAGAGGCTATTGGATCCCCTGGGAATGGAGTTAGGGACAGTTGTTAGCTGCCATGTGGGTGCTGGGATTCAAACCCGGGTCTTCGGCAAGAACAACCAGTGTTCTTAACCGCTGAGCTATCTCTCCAGCCCCTATTGTTTTTATTTTGTGTGTAGTAGTGCATTGCCTGCGTGTATGTAAGTATACCCATGTCATGAAATGCCCACAGAGGTCAGAAGAGGGTGTCAGATGCCTTAGAACTGGAGTTAAGCATGGTTGTTAGCCATTAGGTGGGTGCTAGGAACCTAGGTCCTCTGCAAGAGCAGCCAGTGTTCTTACACTTAACCACTGAGCTAACTCTCCAGCCCCGTAATTCTGTTTCTTGTGAATACAGTGACCATCGAAACTCTTGAATATTTAACACAAGAAGTACTATCTTCCCATATCTCACTTGTTTTAATGCATGACTTCAACTTTATCAAAGACCTAGAAAAATGGAGCAGCAGGCGCTGCGTGTCGTAGCCACTCAACTATGCACTCACCAATCAATGAGTCAATCAGTTATCAACAAACACAAGGCTGGAGAAGGTAACGTGCCAAAGTCATCCAACACCACTGAGACGCCTTGAAACTTGAATAGTTCTAATATGCAGGATTTCTTGCTCCTAGCTTGCACCGTAAGAAAACTCATTACAAAAAAAAAGATGCTGTAGCCTGGCAGAAACTCGTATTTACAGGAGGGTAACTAAACCCCAGAGCTCAGTTAAAGCACCATTTAAACTTCTGGCAATAAGCAAGGGCTGTTGCAATTTACCCGTGAGTGTTCTCCTATCAACACTGAGTGGGTTTAATTACTTAATTATAAGCCACAGTGACCTGCTATTAGATAGAGCTCAGTAAGTCCAGCACTTGATACTACTTTATTAGCAATAATGTGTATTGCTGTAAAATTGCAAAGGTAAAATGGAGCCTGGAGCCTGGAGCACGCTCTAGTCCTCCCCAGCCACCAGCAGAGCTTCCTCAGATTGGTTCCCACTGCTGAGAAGTCTCAAGTATTTCAATTTACATTTCAAAAAGAGTCCAGTGAATGGTCTTACACCTTATGATTTTATGAGGGTAAAAACACAGGTCTGAGTTGAAAGATGTGAATTTAGCCTTGCCATTTAGATACTCAATACTTCAGAACAAAGAACTCACCAGTCTGAGCGGAGGTGTCCTCAGCTGTAAACTGAGACTGGGAGAATCCCAGCTAGCCCAGGGCTGGGAGGGTAGACTGTAAGGACTATGAAAGTACTGGGTGTAACAAATGATGGGTAGCCAAAGAAATGGCCGTAAACAGGCATACTGCTAGATAAACAGGAACTAACAGTGACTATTACAATTACCAACCGCAGATTTAGTTTGTTTGTTTAGAGACAGAGTGTCCCTTGTAGCCCCAGCTGGCCTGGAACTTACTATGTAGACCAGGCTGGTCCTGATCTCACAGAGGCAACTCTACCGAGATTAAAGGTGTGCGCATCACGCCTGTCCTAAGTGTAGAATTTTACCGACAGATTTCTCATGAGAGAACGCGGGTGCAGCGGTACAGTCTTCCACTGCCTTTTTCTCTGGAAAGACAGCAGGCTGGATGCAGGACAGGGGTCCTTGCCTGGATGGAGCATGGGGAGTCACTCTGCTTCCATGTGAAGGGTTCTATGGGAATCCCCCATTCTTAGTTCCTTCACACACAAACAGCATTAGCGATCATGATGCCCCACCCAGTGGTGGAAAGCATGAGTTCATGCCTCATCTCCCATCTCACATGGGATTTTCCCATGTCTCCCCACCTCCAGCCTCACTGTTTGAGCCCCAGATTACGGTCCCAGTTTACTTCTCCTTCATCAACTGTGCTCCATCCCTAGGGTATCTGAGCTATTTCTAAGAATCAATGTATACTCCACTTACAAGCACAGAATTGTACCACCACCTCCTTCTGAGTGGGCATGACCCCTTACGGACTTGGTCTTCATGTCAGAGATAGATCATAACCTTAAAATGTCTAAGATAGAGCCTTTCATTGTGATTCCCAAATGTGCTCCTGTCATAGAATACAGACAAAGCACATCCTGGTCATGTTTTATTCTTCTTTTCCTTTCACGTCCATAATTCAGCCATTAAAAATCCTATATATTATCATTCAAAATGCAATTCTGAAAACCCAATTCTTTTGATGTCTTTCAAAACTTTTCTTCAATACTGAAAAATTTTGAGACGAGGTCTCATATAGCCCAGGCTGGCCTTGAACTCATTATGTAGCTGAGGATGACCTCACACTATGGAGCCTCCCACCCCCAGTTCCCAAGAGCTGGAATTATAGATGTGCCCACACTCTCAGATTGTGAAAACTTTCCTTTCTCTTTCCATTATGGCTACCTTTGACCTACTGACATAAGACACAAACCGTTACCCTTCGTTGCACGTACAGCGGAATCTGACACTTGCTGTGGTTTGATTTTCCCTCAGAAGGAAAGCGGCAGGTACAGCTGGGACTTAACACAGAGCTGGTGCTTTGCGTAGTGTCCAGGCCAGGCAGACACTTACAGACCGCACAGCTGACCAAGGCTCCAAGTGACCTGATCACAGCATTTGGAAGCTGTGTTTAATAACATTTATGGAAGTAGCTGGATGTCAGATGGAGCAGATAAGCTTACTGAGGCTGCCTCTGTTTCCTGCTAAGCCCTCACATTGACCCGGAGCCTGTATCAACCCATGTTCCCTTGCAAACAAGTAGGCACGAAACACACAGCAGGACTCCATCTGCCGATCCTGAACACACACACACACACACGCACGCACGCACGCACACACACACACACACACACACATGCACACACACACATATATACACGTGCAAGCACGCCCGTGTTAATAAGTCATCAAGACACTCAGCAAAAATGAAACAATGAGCCCTGCTTATGTGATTCAAGTCTTCCCAAACCATCTGCCTTACCCATATGCTTCCCCAAAAGAACTAAGTTTAGCTACAGTTGCAGCTAATCAAATATTTGTAAGAGCTGCAGTGCCCCCACCTAATTGTGAATGTTCCAAGGAGCATAGCGCTAGCTCATAATGACCTTGGCCTAGGTCACAGAATGTAAGAGAGAAGTGGGGACTGAGGATTCCACACACAAATATCAGGGGCCACACAGCCACTGCTGAGCAGGCAAGATGAAGTGGTTGCTTCTTTTTTTTTTTAAATATTTTTATCATTATTATTTTATGTGTATGGGCATATTGACTACATGTACATATGGACAACCTTGTTGTGCAATGCCCACAGGGGCCAAAAGAGAGTGTTGAGTGCCCTGGAACTGGAGTTACAGATGGTTGTTAGCTGCCATGTGGGTGCTGGGAATCGAATCCAGGTCCTCTGCAAGAACAGCCAGTGCTTTTAAGCCCTGAGCCATCTCTCCAGCACTATGGCTGCTCCTTTTATCTTCCACAGATGCAGAGTCCTACTGGCTGGCCAGTCCCAATTACAGGGTCTGAGCCAAGCCTGACCTTCCCAGAAGGTATGAGCAACCCCAGGTCCTTGCAGTGACTGAGACCAGCTCTTCCCAACCAACACTTGGATGAGCTGTCCCTATCACAACCCCTGACCTCTGTCTTGATGTGCCTCATCTTTCCTCTGGTGGTTCCCTCCTTCTTGTGTGTATACCTGGCTCAGGTTTCCAAAGGGCTGATCAGGAGGTGCCTGACCATAAGGAAAGAGTCCAACAGGCTCCTGGGATCTTGCTCATAGGAACTCAAGGATGACAGCAAGCACAAAACCCATGAGAACTTAGTAAGACAAAACCAGCACAGAACTGGGGGACTGGACAGGAGGCCACAACTTTTGCAAAGAACTATTAGTAGCTGATCACTGTTGAGTGAAGGGAGTTGATCTTCTTTGAGAAGCTGATGCTAGACAGGCTGAGACCCCAGTGGTGAGCGTAATCACACCCAGGGACATCAGGCTATCAACTTGATTCAATAGGTCTTAACACATATGCAAAAATGCATGAAGTCCTGTGGGTAGGATATGGGGGGTACAGATAGGAAAGGGGCTAAATATGACTAAGATGTGTTGTATGAAATTCACAAAAATTCAGCTCCCAAAAGAAGGGACTCTAGACCTAGAGTCTACACAGACTAAACCTCAGTGGATGGAGTTGCACTGGGAACATCTGGGGACACTCACTTGATACAGTGGGCCTTAACAGGAATGACGGAGTATAGAGGGGGTGCTATGGAAGGATGCTGGTGGGGACGGGGGTATAAAGATGATTAAGAATGACTGAGATGTTCTATATAAAATACACAAAAATTCAATATGAACAATTTTTAAGGTTATATATTGTGGGAGACAGGCTTGAGCCTAGGATGAAAGTCTTATTGACAGCCATACAGCAGGCCTGAGGCAACAGCCCAACTGCTGGAGCCACAAGGAATGCCTTGTGACATTTTGCTCCCATTGGCGGATCATGAGACTGATGCCTAGAGCTCGCCACTCCCTAATCACCACCCTTGGATACCTCACCTTTAAACTACTTGCTGTGCTGTGATTGGACCACCTGAACCTGGTCTCCTGTGTCTGAATGTGGCTCCGCTGACACAGTCTCCTCACCAGCCCTGGGGTCCGGGACCAGGCAGAAGCAGCGATGACAGGAGGCAACGCAGGGCAAGCAAAAGTGCTGTCTCAGCACCAAGAGAGCAGGAGAGCGGCCATAGCCAGAGGAGAGCGGCCACAGCCGGCGACCACAATATATTAAAAATAAAAAGACCTAGAACTATGTATAGTATAGATGTAGGTCAATTTTTAATTCATGCTAAGCATATTTGTGAACAAGGTGTTGCATGACATCTGCTAGTCTGGCACAAATCCTTCATTTATAAATTATAGGGAACTTGAAGAGCTGGGGGAGAAGCCAGGATATTTGACTCACTATAGAGGGAGGCTCAGAAAGTGCTTGGCAATGGTTATAACTGCACACACTTGCTGCCACAGATGAACATTGCCTCTTGTTAAAGCCAAGAAGGTGTTTCCAAGCCAGGAGCCCCATCCCTAGGTATTCTTCAGGACACGGGAGGATAACGAGCATTGTTTCCTACACCTTGCACAGAGGACACAAATGCCACAGTCTGAATATGATGTAGCTTTGTACATGGAGCTTGGATTTACTCCAGGGTCAGTTCTCTGTTTCTAATTCTCAACTCCCTAGTCCCTTGATACTCTTGGGTTTTTCTAGCTAGTCTGAATGTCTTAGAGTGCCAACACAGTAGGCAACCTGGTTTCTGAGGTTCAACCTGTCCTTGGCTGAG
Organism: Nannospalax galili; assembly: GCF_000622305.1. Classification (NCBI taxonomy): domain Eukaryota; kingdom Metazoa; phylum Chordata; class Mammalia; order Rodentia; family Spalacidae; genus Nannospalax; species Nannospalax galili. Next base: position 1,553,114 of record NW_008342543.1, read on the forward strand.
CCAAATCATTACTTTTCTACCAGACACAGAGGGCACTGATTGGAAGGGTTTCTCCCACACCTCCTGACCATATTCTGGGATGCTTCTTTGCTTTTTAAATTTGCTTTCATTTTATGTGCATGAGTGTTTTGTCTGCATGTAAGTAAATGCACCATGAGCACACAATACTCAGGGAGGTAACACAGGGCATCAGATCCCTGGAACTGGAGTTAGGGATGGTTGTTAGCCACCAGGTGGGTGCTGGGAATTGAACCTTGGTCCTCTGAAAGAGCAGACAGTGCTCTCAACAGCTAATCATACCTTCAACACCTCTGGGGCCTTTCTGATCTCAACTCCTGTGTTTCCTGCTGAGTCTTTGATAGCATCCACTTGCTGGCAGATCACTTCAGTGACAGGAGTCTGAGGGATCAGTGCAGGGCCTGGTGTCTTTCCTATGTTTCTGAGCTCTTTCAAGACTACCAGGAACTAAGCTACCCTGACCTGCCTTCTCCACCATGATGAGCTAAAACCCTCTGAAACCAGGAGACTAAAGACTTTTTCTCCCTCGAGGTGTTGTGTTATTGAGGTTGGAGTGACACAAAAATAACAATTGTACATATTGGGCAGCTCAGCCACTATTGCTGTCCCTTCACGAACTGGACAGGCTGTGGACCAATGGAAGCTCTCATTTATTATTGATGGGGATGCAAAGTGGGCTTGCTATTTTGAAAGAGAGTTTGGTGCTGTCTTCAAAAGTAACCATTTTCTTGCCATGGGATCCATCAGTCAATGCTCTTTGGTATATACCAAACAGGTGAAAAGTTATGTCTACATAGGCCCCAAACTTGGAAACAATCAAGATATATTTCAGTAGGTGAGTAATATAACCAGACTATAGGGTATTATTCCATGGTAGGAAGAAATGAGATGTTGAGCGTGCACAGGAGGAAACCTAAGTGTGTATGTCTATATACATAGGGCACTTTTGGAACTAAAATCTACTGAAACAACAAAACACTAGTAGTTGCTTGGATCAGAGGGAACCGAGGTATAAGTAGGTGGAAAACAGATGATGTTTAGGGCACTTAAAATGGCCTTTAAAATACTACTATGGTGGACCATATGAGTCCATCTTTGTCCACACACAATGTACCACAGTGAGCATGAAGTCTCTGTAATGTAAACTCTGGTCTTTGAATGACAGTGACATGCCAATTTATGTCTTGTGTTGTAAGACGAGGATCATTTCGGTGGGGCATATCTGTTGATAATGGTACAAGTCACTGCTTGTGGGAGAAAGGGTATATGGGGTATCTCTCTACTGTTCCTTCTTCCTATTCTTATAAGAGGTAAGCTCTATAAAAACCAATTGATAAACATCCTGACTAGTAAACAGGATTTGACTTTTTTCTTTTCTAATATTCTGTATTTTAGTGGACGCTCTGTCATCCAGCCTCTGGGTTAGGCTGGGGTGTGAATTGCCCTGGAAGACCCTTTATCCCCACTTTTTATATGCATCCTTCTATCAAGTGCCCCTACCTCACTTCATTTCAGCCTCTAATTAACTTGACCATGCTCTCCCTGTCTCCCACCTGGACAGCTCAATGACCTTCATCTGTCCAGCTGATCTCTTCTATAAACTGTCGCTTCACATTTTTCCCCAAGAAGGATTCAGTCGGTATACAAAGGAGATTGAGCTGCTCCAGAACTAAACTCCTACAGTGTCTTCAGATTTTGCAGAATAAAAAATAGTCCTCATGTAGACATCATTTACACATAAAGTTTATATGTCACTCCCTAACTCTCCTAACTCAAACCACTCCAGGATCTATTCTCACTTTCAGCTGCCACACTGACCTGCCAGCACCTTCCAATGCATGCTCTCTCTTCCAGGAATGATGCTTCCCTTCTCTGTGGGATGAGATGACATCTGCCTATTTCTCACTCTCCATTCAGGCATTTCCACCCCAGAAAGCCTCTAAGATCCCTGACTTGGTCAAGCGTCTCTCTCAGCTTTGTGACACTACTTTATAGAGAAGCAACTTCATATGACAATTTGCATAACTACCTCCTGCTATGGACAAGGTCCACTGTGAATGCTGGGTTGCTTTGTGCAGGTAAACCTCATACCTTGTATATCACCTTGGTATTGAGAGATGAGTATGTGTGTGTGTGTGTGTGTGTGTGTGTGTGTGTGTGTGTTTGTGCATGCATGAGTGTGTGGGTATTCTAGTTTGCTTTCAAATGCTGTGACAAAACACTCTGACCAATACCAAGTTGGAGAAGAAAGGATTTATTTGGCTTACATCTCCCAGGTCACAGTTCATCAGTGAGGGAGCCCAAGGTAGGAACTCAGGGCAGGAACCTAGAGGCAGGAACTGGAGCACAGGCCATGGAGGAACATTGCTTACTGGCTTGCTCCCCTGGTCCCTGCTCAGCCTGCTTTCTTATATAATACAGGCCCACCTGCCCAGGGGTGGCATCACCCACAGTGGGCTGGACCCTCCACATCACTCAACAATCAAGAAAATGCCCCACAGACATAGCCACAGGCCAGTTCAATGGAGGAAATTCCCCAATTAAGGCTCCCTCAACCCAGGTGTGTCACGTTGACAACAAGAGCCATCCAGCACAGGGGATGTATGTGCTCATGTGCACACAGGCAGAGGCCAGAGGAGAACCTCTGGTATCCTCCACTACTGCTCTCTGCCTTATTACCTTAAGATGGGGTTTCTCACTGACCTGTGAGCTGGCCCTTTGGGATTGGCTATCTAACTAGTGAGCTCCTAGAATCTACTTGTCTCCACTACCCAGTGCTGGAGGGTTACAGGTACACACAGCCATGACAGGATTACTGTGTGGGTGCTGAGATTCAAACTCAGGTCCTCTTGCTTGAAAAACAAGCACTCTTACCCAGTGAGGCATCTTTATAGACCCCAGATGATATATTTTGGGGTGGTTTTTTTTTGAGGCAGGGTCTCTCTGTAGCCACAGCTGGCATGGTCCTCACTGTGCAGACCAGGTTGGTCTTAATCACAGAGGTACACCTGCCTCCACATTCCTAGTGCTGGGATAAAAGGCGTGTGCCATCATGCCTGGCTTTCTAGCATTCTAGATGATATTTTAAATGTGTAATTTATGTATAAAATATATATACGCAGACAGTATATATACATATATACAACTATGTATACATTATATGTATGTGTGTAATGTATACTTCATATATGTACTATACTCTCTCAATAGATGGTAGATACATTGATAGGTAGACAGATAGATAGACAGGTAGATGATAGATAGATGATAGATAGATGATAGATAGATAGATAGATAGATAGATAGATATAGAAAGATGATGATGATGATAGAGAGATAGATAGATAGATAGATAGATGACAGATAGATAGATAGATAGATAGATGATGCATTGAAGTTACCAACTAAATTCCACAAACATTCAGAGACCTAATTCCTTGGCTCTACTCATTTTAATGTCTCTGCCAATGGAAATTTATTAGCTCCATTACTACCATCTCATGGGTCGGCATCGGCATGTGTTTCCAAAGGCTGAGGAAAAAGCATTTACTTCAAGGGAGATAAACAAGAGCATTCGTTTCTAGGAGTCATGACTTTTATTGCACCTTAAACTTTAACAATATTGACCTGAATTGCTCTAAACCAAAGCCATCAATATGCGAACATGTGTTCTAGGGTTTCCAGCAGGACTTAAGTGAAAGGAAACATCTCTAAGTGGAGTCTGGAGATGATGCGAAATTCCTGTCATTCATGTGCATTTTTTTTATTCAGTCATCAAGTCTTATAATCAAAGGGTAAGTATTGAGTAACAAGGAGATCCCAGCGTGGCAGTTAACTGCGAACATTCCCAACAAGCTCTAAGGATTTGAAAACCTTGTCCCTAGTTGGTGGTGCTGTTTGTGGAGCCCTGGAAGTATGGCCTTGCTGGAGGAAGTGCATCACTGGGGGCAATTTATGAGAGCATAGAGTCTGGTCCATTTCCAGTGTGTCTCTCTCTGCTTCCTGTGCATGTTTGAATTCCCATGCGAGCCATGATGGAGTCTTATCCTTAATCCAATGAACAATTCCTCCTTTAAGTTTTCTTGGGACATGGTGTTTACCACAGCAACATAAAAATAACCAATACCCACATCCAAGATCTTAAGTCTTGTCCAGTAGGGGGACAATTTCTGACCCCAAGGGCCTTATCTATAGTAGCAAACACTTCCTACAAAGAAATACTTGAATG
>NW_008342543.1:1557428-1558171 GCF_000622305.1 Nannospalax galili
TTTCTCACAATGCTGTAAATACTACAAAAATAAGCAACCATAGCACATTTTAACTTGTGGCTAGACCTAGAGAAAAAAAATAAGCATTTTCATGTGTTGTTATAACTGAAACTGGACTGAGGCCAGAACACCCTGCAAACCAATATGTCAGAGGACAACTCAGAAGTAGACCTCGGGGCTGGTAGACCTTGGGGGGGCAGCAGGGGGACTCAGCTAGTAAAGGACTTGCCGTGAAAGCATGAGGGCCTGAGTTTAATCCCCAGCACCCAAGTAAAAGTCCAGTCTTGGTGGTACATACCTGTAACACCAGCACAGGTTAAGTTTTAGTTCCTACAGTTTGGGAATCAAGGAATTAATGCATATCTCATCCCTCACAAAGTATAGCATCTCAGGCAGTGGGGACTAAGCAAATTCACTGTGCTGAGTGTAAACAGTCACAATTTTGAGATAAAAAAGTGAACACATGGGAAGCAGAGTTGACCTAGTCCCATTTCAAAGGTTACCCATGACTCCCACAGGAAATACTTGTGTGGAGAAAGCAAGCATGTCCAGTCACAAGATGGAGATTCAGGACAGACTTAGTAGTCTGCTGCTGGGGGTGGGGAAACTCAGAGAGCCCTCGGCTCTCACTGGACTGGCAGCATGAAACTATGCCATGATAATAGAGTCAAACAGGTCTGAGCACACCCTCAGACCTCACCCTCTCACTTCTCTGGACTTCAGCTCCTCTAAGCATAAAAGGA
>NW_008342543.1:1558641-1572925 GCF_000622305.1 Nannospalax galili
TTCCTCCAGCAGGACTTAAGTGAAAGGAAACATCTCTAAGTGGAGTCTGGAGATGATGCGAAATTCCTGTCATTCATGTGCATTTTTTTTATTCAGTCATCAAGTCTTATAATCAAAGGGTAAGTATTGAGTAACAAGGAGATCCCAGCATGACAGTTAACTGTGAACATTCCCAACAAGCTCTAAGGATGTGAAAACCTTGTCCCTAGTTGGTGGTGCTTTTTGTGGAGCCCTGGAAGTATGGCCTTGCTGGAGGAAGTGCATCACTGGGGGCAATTTATGAGAGCATAGAGTCTGGTCCATTTCCAGTGTGTCTCTCTCTGCTTCCTGTGCATGTTTGAATTCCCATGCGAGCCATGATGGAGTCTTATCCTTAATCCAATGAACAATTCCTCCTTTAAGTTTCCTTGGGGCATGGCTTAAGTCTTGTCCAGTAGGGGGACAATTTCTGACCCCAAGGGCCTTATCTATAGTAGCGAACACTTCCTACAAAGAAATACTTGAATGTTTTCTCACAATGCTGTAAATGCATATCCCATCCCTCACAAAGTATAGCATCTCAGACAGTGGGGACTAAGCAAATTCACTGTGCTGAGTGTAAACAGTCACAATTTTGAGATAAAAAAGTGAACACATGGGAAGCAGAGTTGGCCCAGTCCCATTTCAAAGGGACTACTTGTGTGGAGAAAGCAAGCATGTCCAGTCACAAGATGGAGATTCAGGACAGACAGTAGTCTGCTGCTGGGGGTGGGGAAACTCAGAGAGCCCTCGGCTCTCACTGGACTGGCAGCATGAAACTATGCCATGATAATAGAGTCAAACAGGTCTGAGCACACCCTCAGACCTCACCCTCTCACTTCTCTGGACTTCAGCTCCTCTAAGCATAAAAGGGATACTGCTAGCTTCGAGCATCATGTTTTTTTCAAAGATTTCTTATGGGAGTAAGTAGGAAAGCCCATCTTAAAGCTTTATAGGCAAAAGCTCTGACATATTCAACTGCAAAGATTAAAACATCCATATGATGAAAACTACCTAAAATACAGTTAAAAGCCAAGGTATAGGCTACAAGCTATTTTCTGCAGTGTATACTTATCAAGTAAAGAAAAACAATTTAGCTTTTCTTTGATAATCTTCCACAAAACAACAAAAACCTGATCCAAAATTTGAAAAAAGTCGTATAATTATCTAAAGAGAGAGAAGCAAAAGTTTTAAATGAGAAACTGTTGTTCCCAACATCAATAAGCTCCTATAACTGTCACAAGCTGAATAAAGCTCACCACTGTCCTCAACAGTACATGCAAGCCAGTCTCTTTAAAACAAACACCTGCACAAGGATGACACGTAAATTCATGAAGCGTTCCATATTTTAAATTAAAACTATGCAAAATAAGGAAGTTGTAGTTTAAATAAATAAATAAATAAAATGTGACCTGTCCTTAGGCTGCTCACAAAGAAACTTTATCCCAGCTAGTAAGCAATGTCTTCTTCAATGAGAAATCAGAGTACACATCTAAGATACCTCTAATTTCTCTTTTAACGTTTTCTCAAGGAGACTTTACTCAAAGAGAGTTTGCAACACAAAATTAATGAAGTGATACAGTTATAAAAATGACACAGTTTGCTACACCTTTTAGGAAACCATTAAGGCAATGGGGAGAACCAGATTTCTCTAATCATTTGATTACTGGAGTTAACTCTTCCCTCTGTATTGTACACACACAGCCTCAGGCCCATCTCCTCTGCTGATAGACCTTCTCTGTGGACCCACCATTGTGTTCCACCTTTGTATTTTGAGCTTTAGATAAGTTACATCTCATGCAAGGGGCTGAGCTGACTATAGTCACTGGTATATGGAATGACTTTCATTTTTCTGCCCATGCCAGGCATTCTGAGAGTTAGTGAGATATCTTCTCTGAGTGACTGCAAAAGTTGTTTTGTTGAATTTTTAAAATCCATCTTCTGTGTAGCTATTTAGTGACTGCAAAGCATCCATCACACAGGGGCCACACAGGAGCATCTCAGGACCACTTTGGGGTTGCCACAAATGACATCAGCAGCCACACTAGGGGCAGAAAACAGCATCATACAGGCCATACATGCCCTAAGCACTGTGTCACTGTTGTGGCTTCTACTAAGCAGCTGGTGGATTCAGTCATTTTAAGTGGTGGGATCACAAGGGCTCTAATAACGATTGAGTCCAGTGATGAACTCATAACTTCATAACACGGTGGCATTTGTGGAGGTGGTGAGAGATGAGGCCTTGGTGGAACACTGAGATTGCTGAAGGCACATATTTGAAGAGGGTTGTCTTGAACCCAGCCCCTTCCTGTGGCTCCCGTTCTGTTTTCCGGCAGCCTTGAGAATGGCAGTCTCCTCTGCCTTGTCACACGCCCACCTCTGAGATGCTCTGTCTTCCCTAAGGCTCAAAGAATAGACCAGCTCTCACTAGAATGAGGCCTCTGGAGCGGATACATTTGGGAAAACAGTGTTTGGGATGTTGAGGTAAAGGTGTTCTGTCTCAGTGAAGGATCCTCCAGAGCCCTGTAAGGCTTCACTGATCCCCTCCTACATTCCGGGAAGATAACTGGGAACTGGAGTCTGCAGGTCCAAAGCAGGGGGGCAGAGCTGAGAGCATAATACGCAGCCTAAGGAATCTGACGAACACTAACAGTGAACAAGATTTGAGGTGTGCTGGATTGAAATTAGTAGAGAAATAAGTCACAGAAGGTTGACTCCTGGCCTCTCTCAGTCCTCTATGAGCAGGAAATGCCCAAACTTAGAATAAAAACCCAGTAATTACACCTTGCTACATAAATCTTTGTCTTTGCCACTCTGCTGAGCCTTAGCACGTGCTCCCTCTCCCTCTTTGTCTCCGTCTCTCCTGTTCGTTGTTCGTTTGTTTTATTTGGGCTCTTCTTATGTATGAGGTACCGGAAATCAAACCCAGAACCGGGACATTCTAGGCAAGGCAAGCCCTCTGTCTCCGAACCTGACCAACATCTCTATATGTAAGTTTTCCTCTGCCAATTCCAGGGACGCAGCACCATTTGATCTCATGCTTGGCTTTAAAGGGGGCAACCTGGTTCTCTTCTGTTTGGTTCATATTTACTTCTCATGGCTTATATTATTACAGTGTGTCCTGCCAGGAAAACAGAGCTTCTATAGATGTTCAAACAAAGAGGGATTTAGTGCAGAGGTTAAACTGCAAAGACATTGGGATGGGTTTGGAAAGCCCCAGGAGAAGGAGAATGTGGATGTTAAAGTGGATCCCTCATGGGATGAGGGACCAAAGCTAGGAGGGGCTGGGGCTTGTCAAATACCCTATCAACCCTGTTCCTTATGTGGCCCACAATCCTCTGGGACTGACCCTCTCCTGCATCCAACCCCATTTCTCACAGTGTCATGTGCCAGTTAAGAGTGGCATGACTGGGGATTGGGGTCCTGCCTGCTGGATTTTCTGCATCGCCATATCCTGTTATAAACTCTCATAATTCACCAAATGTCAGCTCTTTGGTTTTTGGAACTTTTCCAAAATGCCACAAGTAGTTAACTTAGAAAAACCTGAGTCTCAACAAGTGGCTGAGTCTAAACAAGTAGGCTGAGAAAGGGCTGGATCAGGCAGCTAAGTTTAGACAAACAAGACTGCATGTGCCAGAGGAAAACTGGAACCTCAGAAGGTCGCCTACATGAATATTGGTGACCAAGCCAAAGGGACGGCATTGGTGAGGCCAGAGACAAGGACACTGAGCACACTAAGGCCTGAGATTTCCATCACACAAGCAGGTAACTAAGGAGGCTCAGCAGGTCTTCCCAAACCCTCCCAAAGAATGGAAGAGGAGGTCACATGCCCAAACTCATTTTACAAGATCAGAATTCCTCGTATGCTCAAAGCCAGATTAAGGCCACTAAAAAGAAAGAGATTCACAGAAAATAATAGATGGTGCGACAAAACCATGTGATTATTTCACTAGATTCAGTAAAAACATTGGACAAAACCCAGCATTTCTTGACAAAAATGCTCAGCAGCAGGTCTTCCCAAACCCTCCCAAAGAATGGAAGAGGAGGTCAGATGCCCAAACTCATTTTACAAGATCAGAATTCCTCATATGCCCAAAGCCAGATTAAGGCCACTAAAAAGAAAGAGATTCACAGAAAATAATAGATGGTGCGACAAAACCATGTGATTATTTCACTAGATTCAGTAAAAACATTGGACAAAACCCAGCATTTCTTGACAAAAATGCTCAACAAATTGAGTGTAGAAGGAATTCATTTTAACTTGGAAAAGTCTGTATGTCATGAGCCCACAGCTGACATCAGACCGAGCTGGAAGAACCAAAATAAGTTCTTCTAATGTCAAGAACAAGGACAAGGATGAGGACGAGGGAGGGCGAGGACGAGGGAGGATGAGGACCATGACGGACGAGGATGAAGGCGGGGACCTGGAAGGACCAGGAAGGACGAGGACAGATGAGGACGAGGGAGGGTGAGGACGAGGGAGGACAAGGACCATGAAGGACGAGGATGAAGGCGGGGACCTGGAAGGACCAGGAAGGACGAGGACAGATGAGGACAAGGATGAGGGAGGACGAGGATTTCATACAGAACATCCCAAACAATCTTATTCATCTACATACCCACATCCCAAATGGCACCTCCCATAGCCTTCCCCCTCACAACAAGAAAACAGAAACCATGCCAGACAGGAGATACCTTCCTTTGAGTTGTTGGCCAGGGTGGCCCCAGAGACCCTCAGATAGTAATCCAGCATAGAACTGGGACAATGAACAGTAGACCTCAATCTTATCTAAATGAATATTGACAGCCGATTGCTGCTAGCTGAGGAAATGCTGATCTTCCTAAAACAAGGAACTCTAGATAGGTTGAGTAGATTCAGTAGACAGACAAGCACTGGAGAATGGCAGGGGGCACTGACAACACAGTGGACAGTAACGGGAATTACAGAGTATAAAAGACATTTAAATATCATGAAAAGATAGGTTAAAATAGTCTCCATTCGTAGATGGTGTGATATTATATAAATAAATCCTTAAAGACTTCAAGCAAATATTGTTAAAACTAATAAAGTATTTAAGTAAAAATTCAATACACAAAATGAATATGTAGAAATTAATTCTACCTCTTAGCACAAAAGACAAAACTTTGAAAGAAAATTAAGAAAACAATTCTACTAATGCCTACCAGAACAATGAAATATTTGACAAAAATTTAACCGAGGTAAATGATCCATTTGCTATAAGATATAGAAAAAAGAATTGAAGACAGAAATAAAGATAAAGATATCCCATGTTCATGAATTGGAGTAATTTGTAATTGTTAAAATATACATACAGAGGCTGGAGAAACGGCTCAGCAGTTAAAGGCACTGGCTGCTTTTGCAAAGAACCCAACTTCAATTTTCTGCACCCATATGGCAGCTAACAACTGCACATAATACTGTTCCAGAGGATCTGATGCCCTCTTCAGTTCTCTGAGGGGAAGGTCATGCATAGGTGTACTGATATAACACACTCATATACATAAAACTAAAAATAAGTACAAACTTAAAAAATACACATAAAACCCAAAGGCATCACCTACTGATGAACCTTTTTAATCCCAGCACCCAAGAAGCAGAGGCAGATTGATTGCTGTGCGATTGGGACTACAGGGAGATCTTGTCTCAAAAAAGACAAAAACAAAAACTAAAGAAAGAACTAAAAGGAAAGACTCAATGTAGTACTTACCAAAACACAATATCCCATTTTTTAACACTACTAGAAGTCTTAAAATTCATATGTAGCTGCAAATAATCCCAAATATCCAAAGGAATTTTCAGCAAAAGAATACAAGGTTTGAAAGTATGAAACTACTAGAAGAAAATATAAGAGTTCCACCACCCTGGTCTGAGCAATGTTTTCATTTTGTTTGTATTTTTGTTTTTGTTTTGTTTTGTTTTAAATGAAACCCCAAACACAGGTAACTACAGCAAAAAGAAAGAATTGTGACATCAAATTAAAGACCACCTTCAAAGGGAATGAAATGTAGAGACAATTTCTACAATGGCAAAATGTAAAATGAGCACATATCCAAGTTATTAGGACACTTTCCAACTCAATAGCGAAAAACAAAAGTTACAATTTATCTAATAATCCACTTTAAATACAGAGGTAAAGCTTTAAAGCTTTTCAAAGGATAGTTTTCAAAGGCGTTTTCAAAGAAGGGATAAAAATGACCTACAGGTCTATGAAACAGGCATTGATGTTATTAATTATCCAGTGAATATGAATTAACCTTAAGGAGACATCACCACACACCTATTAGATTACCTAGTATCGAAATGAGAAAAGATAAAAAATATTGGTGCACCTGAGGGGAGGGGACACCTTATAAACTGTTAAGGGTAAACCAAATTGGCACAGCCAGTGCTGAAAATTATAGGGAGGTTACTCAAAAAATAAAAAATAGAACTGCTATGGAATAACCTAACAACCTCACTCCTCAGCATGCCATCCACAGAAGGGAATATCTGTAGGTTGAAGAGATGTCCGTGCTACACATTCATCCCAGCGTTATCCACCATCGTCGAGTCATAGAAGCATCTTAAATACCCGCTAATAGATGCATGGGAAAAGAAAATGCACAGTGAATATCAGTTAACATTACGGAGGAAACAACGCCATCTGAGATCGCATGGATGGAGGCAATGCAGTGTTTCAGCTGGTAGGGGGCTTGGCACAATGCCTGAGGATCTGAATTTGTTCTCTGGAGCATGCTGGAAGGAGAGAACCGGTTCCTCTGAGTTGTCCTTTGAAGCGCTCTATTTTTAAAAAATTATTTCACGTGTTTGAGTGTATTACCTGTAAATGCACCGTCATGTAATGCCTGCAGAGTCCAGAAGAGGGGGTTGGATCCTCTTGAGTTGCAGGGATTTATAGATGGCTGTTAGCCGCTATGTGGGTGGGCAGCCAGTGCTCTTAACTTCTGAGCTATCTCTCCAGCCCTGAACAAAGCTTTTAAATTTTTAAAATTTATTTTCATTTTAGGTGTATGAGTGTTTTGCCTGCATGTACATGCACCATATGCATGCAAAGCCCAAGGTGGCCAGAAAAGGGCGCTGGATTCCCCGGAATTGGGAGTTACAGACGGTTGGTAGTTACCATGAGGGTGCTAGGAATCAAACCCAAATCCACTGCAAGAACAGCCAGTGCTCTTAACCTCTAAGCCATTGCTCCAGTCCCCTCCCCACTGTACAAGTTGTCCTTTGACCTCCACATGTGCACTATAGCATGAACACACTCACACACAATATTTTTTTTTAATGAGGAATCATGGATGAATCTTAAAGGCACTATACTGTGTGAAACAATGCATAAAAGCTATGCTTCCCAGGGCTATACAACCCACCAGCCTCTCTCCTGGGTATGTCCAGCAGTGCCTACCATGTCTTGACTCCCCCAGCCTCATTCACACTCCCAGCTCCCCAGCCCCATCTCTCCTCCTAGCCTGGGTACTGGCCCATTTCTTGTCTTGGCACCCCAGATACCAGGGCTGACCCCTCGGCCCAGAACCGCCACTGCTTCCTGATCCTTTGCATCCAGAACAAGCCAGTTCCTTGTTGTGGTCCCCAAGAGCCCTCTGGGCCTGGTCCCACCCTCACCTCCCTCTGCTTCCCTGTGTGGCATGGCCACCAGCTGCCAGAGACTAGCATTTTCCTGGGCCCTGCTCCCAGGCCAGTCCATCCCCCAAATTCCTGAGGACAACATCTTTCCTGGAGGAATCCAGACCTTAGGAGAAATCCTGAGAGCATCTGATCCTCATCTGACTTGGGCCTCTGTGGGAATTCCTGAAGACACAAGCAACCTGATCACTCCAATATAAAATCAAAAGAGAGAACCCAAAGCTTAGAGGAACCAGCTTTTCATGCCCAAAAATAAAACACAAAGGCAGATAAAGTTTACAAAAAGAATCAGACCTAATCTTGAAGGCTTGAGTCTCACACAAGAATCAGAAACTACAAAAGAAATTCGCATGTCAAAATCACAGAGGAAAAAAAATAACATGAAAAACAAAATAAGATATCCCCACCAAATACCAATAGTCCTCTAGAGGAGTACAATGAGAACCCTCTAGAGATAATGCTCAAAAGAACAATTATAGACATGATAAGAGAATTCAGTGAATTTAAAGAACACACAAAGACCTCTAGATAGGCTGACTATATTCACTGGATGGACAAGTAGTGGGGAATAGCTGGGGATACCAACAACACGTGGACAGTAGCAGGGACAACAGAGTATAAGGGCTCTAGTGGGGGGAGGCTATGGGAGGGTGCCATCCAGGAAGTGGGTATATAGATGAATAATACTGGGATGTTCTGTGTGATATACACACAAAAAATCAACAAATAAAAAATTAGTTATATTTGAGGAAGAAGCATAAAAATTAATGTCATATTAATTAGTAGAGGTGATGAACATTACCATTGAAATCTACCTGATGACTTTATAGGCATACACACGTGCCAAGAATCCGAGTGCAACTGAACATGACTGGTAATAATCAGATACATACAGATTAAAGACGCATGTGCCAACATCTAAGTGTTATTAGCAAAATCAATGAGTCTTTCTGTAAGAAACAGTATATTTTAAAATGAAATGGAGATCTTTCTTAAAGGTTAAAAACACATCCAATTTTATGTCCTACAGGGTTTATACTGAGTTCAATATTGTATCATTGTATTAATTCATCTGTGAACCTAAAAATTCTATAGCCATTTTTGAAAGAGATGTATCTTTGCTCTGGAAATTGTTATTGAGTATGTTAAAGCTGTAATGAAATGTTTCTTCTAAAAAATAAAAATAATAATGTGTAAAGTAAATTAGATAGACAAAGAGAAATATTACATATTACCTGGCCCCAAGTATATGTGGAATCTAAAGCGCTGAACACATTGGAATAGAGAATGAGTGGCCACAGGACTGGGGAAGGAGGAAATGGGAGGTAGTTGGTCAGAAGGCACAAACCTACAGTGGTTAAAAAGCTTAGTTCTGGATTCAGCATCCTGACTATCACTAGGAATACCGAACGTCACACCTGAAATTTGCTAAGAATGGTTATTAAATATTAACATGCGTATAGGAAAGGTAACTGGGGGAGTGGAGATGGGTTAAGTAAATTAAGGTAATCACTTCACAATATAGACATAAATAGAATACCCTCATTTTAGGTTCTTAATATCTAGAAACTAGTTAATTGCATATCAATAAACTAAAAAACTTTAAAAATTAAAAGTCTATTACACATAAAAATCATATTGAAATCAAAATATTCAAAGTAATAACAATGGTTAAATAAATCTGGCTAGGTGAATTACATGAAAATTATGGAGCAACTTTAAAGGTTTAGGTCTTAAAATAATTAATGAAATATGAGTGATTATAATGATAAAAAAATTTAGAATGCATTATCTGTTGGGTTGTCTCAGGAATCTTGTACAATTTCCCAGTCATTCAAATTACAAAGAAGCACAAGGTGTTTCTCATTCTCTCAACAAAAATGTCGTACAACTAGCCTTTAGATTTCATGCTGCTGAGTTTCGTTTTTGGTTTTAAAACACCTCTGTCATTCTCATTGTCTGTCTTCTTTGGTCCCTGTTTCAAAGGTTTCAGAGTCTGTCCCAGTTACACTAGTAAGAAGGCAGATTTCCACTGTAACAGTTTTGTACACCCGATTCATGTCTGAATGTCATTTGTGCTAATTATTTCCCTTGTTTAGGAATTCCTTGGCCCAGGATCCTCAGTGCCAAGCCTAAAAGGTCACTAGGGACAACTTCCTCCAACACACTCCTAGGTGATGGGAGCCACTGGCTTGGGATCCCAGCAGGTTCACTGTGGAAGTAGCTAGCTTCTACGGGGCTACAGTGTGGTAGTGAGACAACCTCTTATCTACTGAATATGGGTAATGGCCTTGGTCCAGCCCTGGATACTGGATCATGTGCTGAGAGTCAGGAAGGGTAAAAACATGGCTCTTGCCTTCAATGAGTGCAAATGTATGAGGACCAAGGGAGGAATAGGACCTTTATTCACAGAGTCCACACATACAGCACTTGCCACTCAGTCAGACAGTATAGGGACTTCCCAGGGCAGTGTGGGCAGAGCTCTAAGGGAAGATCAGAGGTTAAGGGAGGAAAGACAGACATAAACACAGATGCCTGGTCTTCTCAGTGCCTTGAAGACCTGTGGGAATGCTAACCCAGGAGATATACTGGTACATGGTGTTAAGCAGTAAGACACATATGGATGCTCATAAGATTTAGGGCAACTTCTGTTAAACAGCGAGATTATTTGTATTTCTAGGATAAAAGGCTTTGTCCAAATAAGAGGCAAAATTTAAGCTAAGGAATTTAATGATCTGGTGGATGAAAACAAAGACAACAAGACAGTGGGCATCGGGGAAGCACAAGCATCATCACAGGACAAGCTGAGTGGACAGGAAGTAGTTCAGCCAGAGTGAAGGGCTGGGGAAGTTTTATTTCAAAGACATTTACTATAAGAGTTAGAAATGGTCTGCTATCAGATGCTGTCTAGTCTATATATTTAAAAAACCTTTATAACTTTCAGTACAATAGGCTGACATTTGTGTTTGAGAGTCTCTTCTGCCCACCACTGTACCCTTTTTTAATCCACCCATCCTCAGAGCCCACACAACTTCAGCTCTGGCTTATTACTCGTCAAATTCCATGGAGTTTGATCTCAGACCTTCCAAGGAACCAGCTTTACATTCCCTGCACTGGGAATATAACGTTAAACGATTTTTAGAAAATGAATCTCATTCTTCCCCAGTCTCCCCGACTCTATCTTATTGAATTTTCACTCTGTGATGTCTATTTATATGGTTTTATTAATGTGATTTAGATTATTTATTTGACATGTATAACATTTGATAAGAAGCAATGAAATCAGAAGGCTATTGTGATTGAGATGTAAAATTAAAACCACTATCGGCTCTTAGATAAACTTTGTTTCTCCTGACAGCACAAGATACATATACATTCAACATATATAATCACCCTTATAAGAATGGGAGTATTTGGTTTAATATTCTACTGAACCCCATCCCCAGTGTTTTGATTTTGTTCTCATTTTTACTTCCCATGGTGACTCTGTTCCTTGATTCTCTTTATGAACTCTAAAGCTTATTTAAGAATCAAGAACACCTGGGACTAGCACTCGATGGTGCTTGACTAGCATCTGTGAGGTTCTGGGATGGATTGCCAACATGGCCAAGAAAATAGAAATGTCATTAAAGCAGGATGAGCTTCTAAGTTTCACCTGTGGATATGAAATGCTCTTACTTTCTCCCCCGTAAGCATCATGGGGAGCAAGGAATGAGGGCTACAGGCTCAGTAACACAACATCAGGGCTAGGATGCTGTCTGTTCTTTTTACTGTACAACTCTGGGCTGAGTGGATGTGGTCCAGCTGGGCCGGGAAGCCAGGGCCCTTACATACTGAGGCTATAAGATAGTTATAATCACGCGTGTGCACATCTGAGTCCCCGTCACACACAGAGGGCAGGAAATGTGTGCAAGCTGAGCAGGGTGATGGTGGGGAAGAAAGCAGCGGCCATTGTGGTATGGACTAGCTTTACCCAAGGAAATAGTTAACGGGATTTGCAAGAGGGATCTGTTCTAGCTGCAGTTTTCCCATGTAGCATCTGAGGCAGCAGTGTTGTCCAGAGTGTTTCCGTTTCATAAGGTAAAGCTTGGACTGGAACCTAGACAGATATTAGAAATTGTGCTTTTAAAAGGTTTTTAGAACTCCCACCCATGTACAGAGCATTACTAAAATTATGGCAGAATCATGCCATTCCTTTCAGACTTTAAAATATTTAAAAAATGGAACTAGAGTGGCATGGTGTGTGCAGTGCTCTGGGAACACATCTACAGAAGGTCAGTGGGAAGTGTGTGAGGGCTGGGGTTCAGGGAGGATGCCTAGCCAGGCTAAGCCCAAGAAACACCTGTGGGCTGAGGCCAGAGCCTCGCCCTGGGCTTGATGGCAAGAGGAGAAAGGCCCGTTGATAGGACCGTACAGAGCACAAGACAGATGAGAAGCTCAGGGGGAGGGGCAGGATCCCAGGCCCCGGCCAACCCTGCCTCCCACACTTGCCTCAGGTACTGTGGCCACTCCAGGGGCCGTACAGGGAGCACGCGAGACCTGCCCCGACTTAACACTGTGAAACAGAAGTCATCACAGTGAAAGAAAAGAACACCCTTCAGGCTCTCGCCCCATTACCCATCAAAGCATGCCTCTATCTTTCAGCAACTTTGTCTTAAAATACCAGGTCAGATCACTAGGACACAATGTTTACAGGGCACCTCATGACTGAACAAACCAAACTCTGTCACCTTGGAGAGGGCTATGCAAGTGACCGAGAGACAAGAGCAGGCACTGTAAAAGAAAACATGAACAAGCCCTCTAGATGCCTTGTCCTTAGTTGGCTTAAGAGCACCCAATTTTAGGGGCTGGAGACATGGCTCAGCAGTTAAGAGCACTGGCTGCTCTTGCAGAGGATCAAGGTTCAATTCCCAAGGCCCAAATGGTGGCTGACAACTGTCAGTAACTTCAGTTCCAGGGGATCTTCCACCCTCTTCTGATCTCCATGGGCATTGCACAGCACGGGTGGACTTACATACATGTCGGCAAGACACTCATGAAACAAAAATAATCAATAAAATATTTTTTTAAAAAAACTGAATTTTAGAGGCCACACAGCTAAGGCGAACACTGTGAGGTTCTTCTCAGCCTTGATAACAGTTCTGACATATGGATTATGACAGCAGTTGCTTAGGCTACTTTGAAGATTTTTGAAGGAGCTTTGGTTAAAAACACTGACTAGGCCAGTCCCTGCCAATAGAGAAAGGAAGGACACTTGGCTCCTCTGTCCCCTTGTTTCTGTCCCCTCTGCTGTCTAAGCTTTTGAGCCAGACTCTACTGAGCTCAGCATGTAGGCAGGGGGATCGTCTGAGGAATGCTTTGCCCATGACCATAACACAGGGGTACGCTGGCCACTTTTGCTATTGGACTGCCCATATGTTTTGTCTACACTGACACTGTTCATTCTGAATAGCTCAAGTTCCTACATTACTTCATCTCAATCATAAGGCCCAAACCAACCCACACAGCCAGGACATTCATGCAAGATGATGATGTCACCAACAGCAGGCACTCAACATTTCCTGCATTAAGTCACCACCAAGTACAAGGCCGCGGTGTCTATGCACAAAGCAAAAACATCTTTGGAAGCTGAACAGCTTCCAAACAGTCCATGACTAATGGGCAATCATCAAACCTCTCCCCTTCCTCTAAAACGTTCAATGAAAGCCACAGGAGCAGGGAACCTGGTCGCCCCTGGTCAGGGATAGCTCTTTGATTTGATTTAGCAGCTTCAACTGATTTCTCCAGTAAAGGAGTTTTGCGTGTCTTGTCTGTAACATGAATCTTGGTTTACTGCTTCCCGTGTCGTAGAAGCATCCTGTTGTCTAGTATCATGATGGAAAGATGCGATGATCTAAACATGTCAAACATAAATTCTAAAACAGTTCCTTCACATTAAGAAGTAATGGTTTTTCAAATACACCGTTGTTATTAAATTCAGGAGGAAATGCAGACAATAAGTAAATAATGGCTGTAGCTGAAATGCCTAAACAGAGCAGGCGATTGCATGAAAACACGCAAAGCTGGAGTTGCCTCAAAGAATGCCGCACAAGGACGACTGTCGGGAAGGCTCGGGAACTTGAGCTATTCAGAATGATCCAGTGAGCCAAACCCGAGAAACCGAGTAAGAGACAAAGGTTGGGAGGAAAAGTCAAGCTCCAGGCAGTGGGATCCCCACGCTCAGAAGACCTGGAAGGAACCTCGTGTGCTCAGGGAAGAATGAGAGTAGATGAACCCGTGGGAGATTAACATGAGACAGTGCAGAGCAAGCCACAACATGAGGAGCCTGGATTTTGGTCCAAGCTGGTCATGAGGAACACTGCTCTTGTTAGATCCAGACCTCCTCTGTTAGAAATTAATCACCTGAAGGTTAATTTCTCAGAACATGTTCCACTGCTAAGCACTGCGTGGTATATACAAAAAGCAAACAGCCATTCCCCGCAGTGTGAGCATTCTGCAAAGCATTACCTGCTTCTGATAATGTCATAATGCGGAGGAGAAGTTGGAGACGAGGGGGAAGAACAAGGAGAAGGGGGGAGGAAAGGGGGGAGGATGGAGGAGGGA
>NW_008342543.1:1573815-1624032 GCF_000622305.1 Nannospalax galili
TTGGTTACGTGCCAGAACTTGATAATAAGACCCTGTTGCTGAAGACGTTCCATACTGGAGCGAGAACAAACAAGGAGAAATCAAGCGCATATTGAACCTTGAGGCCTCATCTGGTTACGTGCCAGAACTTGATAATAAGACCCTGTTGCTGAAGCGAGAACAAACAAGGAGAAATCAAGCGCATATTGAACCTTGAGGCCTCATCTCTACTGGCTTTCCAAGTGCGCGATACTGGGAGAGACCACCTCAACCTGCGAACGCTGACAGCTACGATGATGTGGCAAGATGTGCCCATTGGCAGAACAGGGGCTCAAATACTATGAGAGCAAACAACCATGTTCTAATTGGATTTAAGGCCCGCTTCAGAGAATGGGCCTATACCTGGGCTGCTATCAGGGCCAAAAGCCTGTGGCTAGACAAGTCACAGGCCACTGGGGAGAACGTGCTACTGTGATTCGGCTAAACAGACACAGTATTAAACTGAGTCCTAATGACTTATTGCTCTACCCATAGACTAGTACATCACTCACCTCTCACCCAGGAAGCTTCTTCTTGTAGCAGAGGGCAATTAAGCAGCAGCCCATGGCTAGTCATCATGCAGGGAAAAGGAGACTTTGGAGTGCTCGTCCCTAAATGGGACACCTATACCATATCCTCTATTCCCAAGGCTCAGGGATCATTGGGGATGAGGGGGTGGAAAGATTTTAAGAGCCAAAGATGGTGGATGAATACAAGAAAATTTGTTTTCCAGACACAACAGGGCAGTTGCCTTTATGAACCCACAGTGCTTGTGACACCAGTGCACAAGACCTTCCCAAGACCAGGCCAGACAGAGTAGAGGGGGGACTTGAGAAACTCCCGGCCCCGTTTGAAGACCTATTGGTAATTGCTAATAGCTGGAAGTCATTTTCTTTAGGGGTGTGATGCCTGGCGGGTTGCTAGACTCCAATGCATGAACCACACCCAAGAGCATCTGGGGAACGCTGAGCAGACTGTAGGCTGGTTTTTTCTTATATTTTATTTATTTAACTATTTATTTGTTTTTATTTCATGTGAATTAGTATCTTGCCTGCATGTAAGGACACCTGTGTCGTGCAATGCCCGTAGAGGCCAGAATAAGGTATTGGATCCCCTGGAACTGGAGTTAAGGACAGTTGTTATCTGCCATGTGGGTGCTGGGAACTGAACCTGGTCCTCTTCAAGAGCATCCAGTGCTCTTAACCTCTAACCCACCTCTCCAGTCTTGGTAGGCCTTTTAAAAAGAAAAATCACAATATTAGACATGAAGCTGGGGAGGGGGATGGAGACAGAGGAGGGGGTCTGAATGTGATCAGTAGACCTTGTATGAAACTACTGAAAACTAATAAAAATAATTTTAAAACAGCAACAAAATAAAGTAGGGGACTGTGTGCTTGGCCAGCTTCCTTGCATGAGCCTGGACATGAAGTCACCCTCCGTCTTTGACTGACATCAGCAGAACCATGTGCAGATAAAATGAAAGCCAGGTTGTGAGAGCTCTGGTCTCCGATGGCTCTTTAGCCCAGCCCTGCTCTCATTTAAATGCCATCTTGTTCCAGTTGTTGGACCTCCGTGGGGAGAGTTAGTGCCATTTGATTGTCTGAAGTAATATAATCCTAATTTTTTATTGGGTACACATAAATAGGAATGAATCAAAGGCATTCTTTAAAAACCAAGAGTGTTCTTGGTTCCTGATCTTTCAGGAAATAAAAATGCCTAGAAGGATAATGCAGCTTGCCCCGTTACCTAGCAGGAAATTATGTCCATAAAGACCCAAAGCCTCCTAGGACAGACACACAATTTCAATATCCACCGTCTCCCATGAACACAGAAAATGCTGGAATCTTCCAAAGTAGAATGTTCCCTCCTGGAGACGCTATCTGCATGTGGGCTTGCAGGAGTTCAGAGGGTTTGCAGACACAGTGCTCGTCCACAGGAGGCTCTCAAGAAACACTGAGCACACAGAAACACATCCAGGATATTATTTTTGTTCCTGGAGATTTTCTTCATGTTTGCTAATTTTGGTTTCTAAAATAGAAACAAAAGTCACCAGCACTGACTGAAAGCTTAGAGTATCAATGCTGTATTAGCATTTGCAAACCCCACAACGCATACAAGGTGCTGTTGTTAAGACCACTGTAGACAGGAGGGAAATGAGGCACATGGAGGTCAAGGTCAAGCAGGTCGGTGAGGTAGGACCACATGCCAGGTCTAGAGCCTGTGTCACTGCTATTGAGGCAGATTTTTCTCCTGAGTCCCGGGAGATTTCTTACTTGCTCTGAAGTCTGAGCTACACTGCTGGACACAGCCCTATCTGCTCACTTTTCTCTCTAGATTCCTTTGTCACCTTAGACAGCCCATGAGAAACCAAGTGCATCCTTCTGTCTATGCCGTGGAGCAGAGTAGAAAGAGCAAACGCCCAGAATGGAGGCCCAACCAGGAGCAGGGCAGATGTCACCAACAGCAAGTGAGGTAGGAGATAAGAAGATGAAAATTCCCAAAGGAGGCCCTGAACCCAATCAGCTTTAAATGCCATCCCAAGGACAAAGCAGAGGAGAGTCCCATGCTCAGGGCAGTTGGGTCCCTGGACAGCTGGCTCAGTCCACGGGCAGCTGGATCCCTGGACATCCAGCAAAGCAGGTCTCGTAGTGCTCAGGGGCAGAGATCGGTAAGCCCTGGGCTGTTCCAAAGCCACCTGCGTGACTGAGTTGGTACTACCTCCTTGTATTGCTAGGGCTGTGTGGGAGAGACATTCTGGGAGCCTCTAGCTGTCCTCAGACCCAGGTGGATCAGAGCCTGAGACATGGAGTGTTTTACCTGCTTAGCATTCTCCAAAACTCAGGCATATTTGATGTTTAGGTATACTCTAGGGGACCCTGAAAAGAAATCAGATTGATTCATATGAAGAATAAATGTCTCTCCCCCACCCCCTACATGATGAAGATCTTAAGTGCTTCCACTCAATGGAAATGGAAATTATCTCTCAAAACATTACTAAAACTAATCGTGGTAGACTTTATATATTTCCACAGTTTACTCTGGCATCTTTTGTTTTGATGGGCAGAGACTTGGAGATGCCTGTTTTTTTTGTTTTGTTTTTCTTTTCTTTTGGTCTTTTTGAGACAGGGTCTCCCTATGGCCCCAGCTGTGCTGGAACTCACTATGTAGACCAGGCTGGCCTTGAACTCACAGAGATCTGCCTGCTTCTGCCTCACATGTGTTGGGATTAAAGGCGTGCACCGAGATGCCTGTTTTTTACCTAACCATTTTCCACAGCCTCAGTGCTCCTCTGCACCACGTCTGCCCTGGCTGATCAGTGCCCCTCTGCACCGCATCTGCCTGGCTGATCAGTGCCCCTCTGCACCACATCTGCCCTGGCTGATCAGTGCCCCTCTGCACCGCGTCTGCCTGGCTGATCAGTGCCCCTCTGCACCGCATCTGCCCTGGCTGATCAGTGCCCCTCTGCACCACATCTGCCCTGGCTGATCAGCCCCCAAGGGGAATGACTTGTTTGTCTTACCATCTCAATAGAAGGAATAAACAACATCTATTAAACAGTGCCTTTTGATGGAAAACTGCCAAGGCTGAAAACACTTAATGTCTATCCACTGCCGTGGCCATGATAACTACTGGTGACCCTGAACTCAGAAGGAGGAAATAAACAACATCTATTAAACAGTGCCTTTTGATGGAAGAAAACTGCCGAGGCTGAAAACACTTAACGTCTATCCACTGCCGTGGCCATGATAACTACTGGTGACCCTGAACTCAGAAGAGAAATTGCTTTGAAATAGCATAATCATATTTTAAAATTTCCCTGCATCTAGGTTCTTTTCTAGAATACTCTAATTTTCACTTTTCAATTAATCACCCCTGTTTACCTCTCTATTAAATATTGATTTGATCTTTGAGGCTTGCTGTACATCTTATGAATAAGAGATAAAAATTTGAGATCAACCATTCACACACACACACACACACACATAACTTTTTATGTATAGATGTGATGATGAATCTTGGTTGCCAACTTGACTGGATCTGGGATCAAGAGGAGAGCCTCTGGATAGCTTAGTGAGGGTGTTTTCTGAAGAATTAACTGAAATGGAAGATCAGCCTCTGGAGAGGGCAGAACCTTCTAGTGGCAGTGCCAATACAGAGGTCAAAGGGAAAAATGCCTGCCTACTCAGAGAGGGTGAGTGCATCAACCTTGCTGTCTCTGCGCTGTCATGCTCCACTGACGCTGGAACCCAGTGTTCCCCCAACTGAAGTCCTTTGTGACTTCTGAAGGG
Source organism: Nannospalax galili (assembly GCF_000622305.1). Taxonomy (NCBI): domain Eukaryota; kingdom Metazoa; phylum Chordata; class Mammalia; order Rodentia; family Spalacidae; genus Nannospalax; species Nannospalax galili. The sequence goes on from NW_008342543.1 coordinate 1,578,123, forward strand.
AGCAAAGACCTGCAGATCTCAAGAAATCCTCCAGGTTTTCAGCCCCAGATTGGGACTGCTAAAGGATCCAGCCTCATGGTCTGAGCAGCTGCTGTGTTCTTGGCCTCTCCAGCATGCAGTGCCAACACTTGGATTATGCATCCTGAGTTACACAAGCCAATCTGATAACCTCCCCTTTGCAGTATCTATTCATTCCCTGAGATATGTTCCTCTAGAGATCCCTAACTAATGCAATAGGTATTTATATTTATATAAATACTATCTAAAATCAACTAGGAATATGTGTGTGCTGTGTCTTGCTAAGAATACTGAAATTAGTAATCTGCTAGAGTACTGTGAAAACCAGTGAGATTTCCCAGAGTCCCTGTCACATGAGAACACATGTGGCTACTGGGTGCATTCTGCTGTTTTTGTTGCATAACCAGCTACAGGCAAGGCATAACCTCCTGTTGGGTCTTATTTTGGAAAGGACAAGCAGAAGAGGTGTGTAGCCTGTCTATACCGTATGGTTAGACCTTCTCCTGAGGGGTTCACAGCGATGCATCCTCCAAGAGAATGACGTCCACAGCATCCCACCTAACCTTGGCCTCTCTCCACCTGCATCACAGGTCTCTGTCTCACACCTCATCAGCTCTGTCTTGGAACATGTGATGGCTCCATCTGTGAGCTTTCTTAGGGCCCACGGTGAGACACCTTATTGAGTGATAATAAGCTGAGCACTACCATGTCCTTTTTTTGTCATCAATCCATCATTGTGCAGAAGTCTCAGGATCAAATACTCAGCAACCTATGAGACTCAGAAGAAGACCCTGAAGTGGATGAGGATTTTGACATGGCTGAGTCCAGGGTCTGACCATAGTAGGACTTATCGTCCACCAACCCCACTGTCTAGCCAGGGTCCTTCATCTATTAATTTCCGAGCTTTGATATTTTTACTTTATTATTTAATTTTAAGTGTATGAGTGTGTTGCCTGCATGTGTGTAAGTACACCTGTGTCATGCAATACCCACAGAAGTCAGAAGAGGGCATCAGATTTCCTGGAACTGGAGTTGAAGACAGCTGTTAACTGTCAGGTGGAATCAAACCCAGGTCCTCTGCAAAAGCAGCCAGTGATTTTAACTGCTGAGACATCTCTCCAGACCCCATTTATTTTCTAGTTTTGAATACATCAAAAGTGGAAGAACAGAAGGATACCAGGATGACTCTTTATCCTCTTTTAGTTTAGAACCACTGAGGGGAGACCTAGACTCAGTGAAACATTAGACAATCACCTGTACTTTATACTTTCCTAGTCTGATGATAATGGAGCCCCTAATCCTAGGGCCAAACTTCCCAATGTCCCTACATCTACACAAAGATGCCCCTCTTTGTACCCCATGCTCAGGTCTGTAAATATATCCAACATTGCTACAGCTGTTACCTGTTCAAGTACCTGTCCCTTCTCAGATGCTGGGCCCTTTTAGAAAGCCCAAGGCAAAGACTGTTTCTAACTTCTGTGAGCTCAGAGCTGTCACAGTCCACTCAAGGAAATATTCAGCTAACTCAGATGATAAACCACTCCCCAACTCCTAAAAGAACCATGAGCATACAGGTGATGCACGTTAGATGCTGCACTTTATTAGCAGGATCTAACCATGGATATCTGTCTTGAAAAATTCTGAGACAGGGTTCCATGTCTAAAGGAGCTGCATCCGAGTCATCTGAACTATTGAGATGTGTTTCCATATAACGTGGTGCAGAACTACTCACATATGTCACTGGAAAGGATGCTGTGTGTTTGAACAGCACCCAGTTCATGTTGTCAAAATCTTTTCTTTCATTTCGCTGTACTTTTCTGACAATAGTGCTCTCCTATACGAGGTACAAGCCTGGTCACAGCTCTGCATCTCTGTACAGGTTAACCTGGTTCTCATCAACACACTGCATCTCAGGTTCAGAGAGAAGAACCTGGGCTCCATCCAGGTTCTAGTGATGGGGGTCATTCTGTGGCCTCCGCCTGATCATCCTCTCACTCCTTCTCTGCGACCAATTTCTTGTCTTTACAGACCTCCCCGTGAGTCTCTTCCTCTATCAAACCGCCCAGCTCTTGGCCCTTTGCTCCATCTGGTATCACCAGACTTTGCCTTTTCTCTCACCATTTCTGTCTCCAGAGATGACTGTCATCCCCTCCAGGGCAAATACCTCCATCCCTGGGGGTGTCTCCAAGGCCCAGCACAGAGTAGAATACTGCTGGATAAACAACGGTGCCGTGCACCGTAACTACGTTTATCCTAGAGAACTATTCACCTAAGCTTACTCCGTGCCTAGCAGGTTTCTAACCATCTTCCTCAGAGAATCCATTTGATTTCTACCACAAACCTATGAGATAAATACCACCTACTGTCCCACTTTATATATGAAGAAAAAGCTTGGAAGCCACCTGTTTAATAACTTCTTACTTTTTAGAAGTTGTGGGAGAAAGGTGGGAATCTGAGCACTCAGTTCTGATCCCCGCCACTCTAGACTCGGGAACCTTGGTCCATGTGTACATTAAAGACAATTGGAACATAAAGACAAATTAAATGAGCTTCTATGATAAGACAACCCCACCACTGAGTGTCAAATTATCACTGACTCCTGCTTTGACAATCCTTTTATTCTATATTTCATATTTTGTTGCCAAAACATTTCTCTCGTTATTTCCATTCATAAATGCATGCTGTTGATAGGAAATACTTGTGGGTGATTGTCTCCAAACATAGCTACCAGTGTCCTCCCAACAAGAAACTTGAAGATGGTGCTTAACAGAAAGGGATGGGATGTGTTTCCTCTCCTGGTGAAGACAGACAACCTTGTTCTAGCTTTGACCAAGATGTAGGAGAGATAGCCCTACACCAGTTCTATACAGAGGCAGGAACTAATGGAATCTTTTGCATGTTATCGCCTGGCTGGTGGAACCACCATGTAAGTAGTCTGACTCTCCATCTGGAGGCAGCATCTCAGCCATCCCTTAACCAGTGAGCTGAGGGGTCCGGCCCGAAAATGAAGCTCTTAGTCCTCACCTCAGTCGATGGCAGAAATACATCACTGATCTTGGGACAGCTCGGCCCACTTGACACACCAAACACAACAGGCCACTGTTTACAGAACCACTTCTAGGGTGCTTTTTGTAACGTGACCATATGTAGTCGAGTGTGGTATAATTGGGAAATTCACCTTGAGGAAGAAATCATGAACGTGATAAGCTCTCACTATGGAGCAATCCGACTGTGACTTTAAGTCACTGCATCCCTTTGTTAGCATTCTGTTCTAAACAGTATTTGAGCGCAAAACTCAAAGACACACCAACTGTACCACAGTTATTACTCAGCCAAACTAGACCAAAAATTGAATAGCTTTAACCGAAAATTGCATGTTTATTTCCTTGGCCTTTGCAGTGCGCTTAGTCAAGTCCTTCTCTCTGGGCTCCAGAAGCTTCTGGCTGCCCAGCAGCCTCGATCCCTCACAGCTGGGTTTTCTTGACAGCCTTCTTCCTCACACTGGGTGCTGAAATTCAGACCATCTAAGGTGCCTGGAAAGTGCTAGCTTGCTCAGTCCCCTGCACCCAGCCACCACCAGGTGCTCCTTAGCAACAGGCTTCAACTTGCCTATCTGCTGGAGGCTGTTTTCCATCTATTTTATCCTGGACTTAACTTCAACCAACCCTGTGCAGCCAGATTTCCCCCAACTACCAGCCACTCGGAGTGTTCTTCCTTCAGTCAAGTTCCCTTCCCAACAATATTCACACACAGCCACTTCTCACAGAGGGTCTGTCTTTCCAGAACATTCTCAGTTCAACTAGCCATCTATTTTATCCTGGACTTAACTTCAACCAACCCTGTGTAGCCAGATTTCCCCCAACTACCAGCCACTCGGTGTTCTTCCTTCAGTCAAGTTCCCTTCCCAACAATATTCACACGCAGCCACTTCTCACAGAGGGTCTGTCTTTCCAGAACATTCTCAGTTCAACTACTGACAGTGATGTACGGGGTGCCTCCCTGGGCCTTGTGTCATGCCGGACCATGACACACAGCGACATATGATGCATGACCACCAGGGCAAGCACCCCACTGCCCTGTTCTACTCACCTGACTGCCCAACAATGGAAGCGCTCAGTCTGTGGGGGATCCGCGAGGACACCTTCAAGGTCACTCGGATCTGGTAATACCTAAGAAAACAAAAGGAAGCTGAAAATGTGACATCTTAGTGCTGGCTTCTAAAAATATCTGCACTGAGTCTGGAAAGCTACAGGAAAAATAATGGAGAGTTCTGGGTGGCATGCAGTCATCTGGCAGCAGAGAGAAATATATTTTATCAGAGGAGTTGAAGTCTGGGGCCCAGTGGGAGGCAGAATGCTGAATTCACTTACGATCACATGAGACTGAGGAAGGTGGGAGGTGATGGTCAGACTAAGCAAGGTCGGAGGTGACTACATGGAAAGTAGACAGGTCATGTGAAAGTTACATGAAGACAGGTGGTTTATTTTAGTCTGGAAAAGTCCTTTATTCCAGAAAAATCGGTAGCATAGAGCACAGCTGAAAGTTCATGTATAAACTGGCTTGTTCTCATTTGAAATGCACATACACGTGTTCACGTACGTACAACACAAATGCACACCACTTCCTCAGTGCAGGCAGTGGCTGAGCTGTTACGTCGGGTGGACCGTCAGATCCCTTTCCGGGTGCATCTGTCTCTCCTTGCTTCTGTCCCATTGCTTCCACATCTCAGAACTCCCCTGCAGGCTCCTCTGCTCCAGGAACCTCTCAAGTGCCGCCTTTGGCCACAAGCTGCATCCTTTGAAGTTCAGTGCTTTGCGATGAATGATCTTTCCACTAGTACGTTCTTGAGAACATTAGTGCGTTACAACTATTCACTCTTTCCACACATGTCAAAGGCATTTTGAGGTGGAATGTGAATTAAACGAAGAGAAACAGAAGGAAAACAGACCGTGAACAAATCAAGATCCTGTGGCTCACTGTGCTTCTAACTGGAGAGCCCTGTGTTACTAAGTGGTGCTGTGGATACTCTCAAGACAGCTTGTTTCTGGTGGAGGCCTTGGGTCCGTTTTAATTTGTATGCGATGAACAGAGGAGATTCAGAACACAGAACACCCGCCCTGGGGGGCCGGAGTCTGGATGACAGTCTGGAGCTGTCCAATCCTGAGTCTGGCAGGTACCTTTGTAAACTTCCTTCTCACACTTCTGAGCTATCAAACGTTGAGTCTACCATGTAACTTTTCTGAGCTTGTTTTTGTATCTGTAAATTGAGTATTAAAATAACAAAAGTTCCTAAAATGAGGGGGAAGACAAAAACAAAAACAGGGTGCTCCCTGCCATGACCTCTGTAGAGGAGCAGGCAAGCTTTTCCCTTGTTCGCACCTGGTGCAAGGAAAATCCTGAGAGCATGCAAAGGCAAGAAGAGGCAACATAGACGGAGGGCAGGCTAGGAGCCTCAGGCAAAGGAAGGCCAGGTGCTGACTTGTGAAGTTCACTTTGCCTTTCTTTATCCTAGACTGAGAGATGGACAGTCTCTTAGTCAACAAACCAGAAACACTCATGGACACACACATACACACACACACACACACACACACACACATACCACATTCAAGCCCCAAACAAGAAGCCTGCGTCCTCTACTCAAAGGATCCAAAAAGAAGAGAACTTGGCAAGACAGAAAACTTTCAGCTAATAGCTATAATCACCTCCATACCAACAACACAGACAGTCAATGTCCCTCTACCCTCAGCTGCTGAGGCTCAGTGCCAAGAAGTTTAGATGCTACAATTCCTAGCTGCTACAAAGCTCCACCTTGGCCCCCAGCTGAGAGTGATCTCCATCTTCATAGAGAGCCAGATTTTCAAACACAGCAAACCACAGTGACATTACCTCTTCTGGCTTAAGTGGAGACCACATAGGAAGCCTAGAACTCCACCGTCTCCGCTGCCACTAGTAAGAGCATAATACCCCAGGCAACTTTTACCAGCTGTGCAGTACAGGGAAGAGAGTGTTTTCAACACGTTTTCTTGAAACCATTGAACATCTACAGGCAAAACAATAATTACAAACAAACAAACCTCAAATTTAACCTCCCACTTTTTATAACTATCTCCAAACCGATTTTGTACTTAAATGAAAATATAAGCCTGCAATTCTTTTAGAAAAAATAGAGACGCTTCTACATATATATTCTAAATACAGAGCTAAGGAGATTTCTTAGACTTCAAATAAAAAACATGACATATACAAGAAAACACTGATGAGTCTGATTTCATTAAAATTAAATTTTTGTTCTGTGAAAGGTACAGCTTGGGGCAATTCATGCTGCGTTGTAGGAAAATATATGCGAATCACATGTAGATTAAATTCAGTATTTGTGTAGTTGGCATGTGTGGACTCACCTATTAAAATGTAATCACGTGTGAAACCGGAAGTTCCTTTATGCTTATTCCTGGACAGGAATTTGGCTCTAATCAGTAGAACCATCTCACATTCACACTGCGATAGTGCCTTCTGTCTGCAAACCCTGCCAACACAGCCTCCTGGGCAGGTTCCTCAGAGACATTTACTTGGGTATTGTTATGCTCTTGGTTGATTATTTTCTAGGAAACATGCCCACCCCAGGGTACGGAGGAGCACCTGAACAGCACTCCAAATCATGCGGACTGTGACCTTCCTAAGAGAAAGTGTGCGGGAGTTTTTGAGCAACAGTCAGGAAAGAGTAAGGCAGCTGCGGGCTTATTCAACAATGTTAATGCATTTATGGGAAGTAAGGTAACCTTAAACAGAAATACACGTGAAATAAGGTTAGAAGGATAGGTGTCGTGTGTGTGTGTGTGTGTGTGTGTGTGTAAAAGTCAAAACGAAGCCTAATATTCTGTCCACCAACTAACTAAAAGCAAATGAAAAACAAAACAAAAATAAAAAAAAACTAACAAATATCAACAAAAATATACGTAAAGGAGGCAAACAGACATTTTGCCAAAGAAGAAAGAGAAACAACTTTGTGAAAACATAGGTATTATCTCTAGTGGTCAGGGAAATGAAGGTCAGAACCATGGTGAGATGCATCTCACACATCAGGGTGGTTATCCCAGAAAAGGCAAGAGGAAACAGCCATAGGCGGGGTTGCCAAAGGGAACTTTTATACATATTTGTGGGATTTAAATTGCTACAACCATTATGTAAAACGTGGAGGATCCTCAAAAGAGTGAAACTATTGGGGGCTAGAGAGATGGCTCAGTGGTTAAGAGCAGTGGTTGTGCTTGCAGAAGACCTGGGTTTGAATCCCAGCACCCACATGGCAGCTACCAACCATCTGTAATTCCAGTTCTAGGGGATCCAACACCCTCTTCTGACCTTTGTGGGCATTGCACAACATGGGTGCACTTATACATATGTAGGTATAACACTCATATACATAAAATAAAAATAAATTATTTAAAATTAAGACTAAAACTACAACTTTTAAATTGAGCAACAATGTTGATGAGTGCATTCTCCCCCCTCAAAAAATGAACAAACAGATTTATATATGTGTATATGTGCATGTAAAACACAAATTAATAATTAAATACTGTGACTATCACTTAACAATAAACTAGAAAAGATAGTTGATGCATTAAATCACATACTACTTATATGAATATTTATATACTTATATATAGGAAAATATTCAAATTTGAAAACAATGTCATTTGTATTACACAGATGACTCTGGAGAACATTATGCTGAGCGAAATAAGCCAGAAAGAGAAATTAATCCTTCATGATTTTGCTTGTGGGTCAAACATGGGAAAATACTCAAATACATAGAAATAGAGGCCTGAACATGAGGGACGAGGAAGGAAGAAAACGGGATGTGCACCGAAGGACTCAGTTTGCAGCTGTGCTTGCTCCGTCTAAGAGCTGGTCTACAGCAGGAAGCCTAGAGTCAGCTTCATGTGGCAAATCTGCGAGAGGAGATGTTCAGGAGATCACCACAGAAATAAAACACTAAAGGTAAACAAAGCACAGTAGAGCCTGCGTCGCTTTGATACTGGGAAGAATCATTTCACAGACGCTTAGGGAAGCATGAGTTTGATGCAGTCAATGCCATAAAAGGAAAAAGGGAAGATTGTTGACCTTATTAGAGAAAATTCAAATTCACACCACAATGCGATACTACATGTACCTACTATTGGCTTCTGTGCAGACAAACGGCAACACTCCCATACTGTAGTTGGAAATGTTAAGATGGTGCACACTCTATAAAGTATTGGCAATTTCTCCCAAAACATAAACATACTGTCACACAAATCAACAACTGTACTTTGGGCATTTATATATGAGATATGAAAATTTACATATGCAAAAAATCTTCAAGTTATAAGCACACTTTATCCAGAATAGCCTAGAATTGAATTGACCTAGCTATTTTTCAGCAAATGACAGTCAAACAAATAGCAGAACACTGCTCAGTAATGAGAGTGAGCAACTGACTCACACACAGCTTGGGTGTGCTGGGAACATGTGCTATAATCCTTGGGTGTGCTCACACATGACTATAATCCCAGCATTCTGGAGGCAGAGGGGAGGCAGGTCAATCCAGTCTCAAAAATCAAAACAAAGACAAAAACAACCTGAATGAATCTCCAGACAATTAGCCTGACTGACCCAAAGATGCCCATTCTAAGAGCTGCACTATTGTATTTACAAACCATTGCTGAACTAACTAAACAGCAATGGTACAGGTGAGGCATTGTGGGAGAGGGGAGTGAGGGGCTGGGGAAGGAAGTAGGAGTGTGGGTGGGCGGGCATGGCTCTGTAAGATAAAAACAAGGGGTTCTGGTGATCCTGTGGACATCCTGTGTCTTGACTGGCCATGTCAATATCCTTGTTGTGATACTGACTACACTCCCATAAGACTACTGTTGGGAGCAGTGAGGAGTTACAGAGCAGACGGTCATATTATTTCTTAAAACTGTGAATGCCTAACTATCCCTAATAGTTTTAAAAATAAAAAAATAACACAGCACCTGTTCTGAGCTAGAGAAATTGATCTGCGTTTTAGCTTCTGACACACAAACATAGGGACTAGAGTTAAGATCCCCAGAACATACATATATGCCCATGGGCATGGCAGCTTGTAATTCCAGCCTCAGAAAGCTAAAACAAGAGATCCCCAAAGCAAGTTGGCTCATGAGATTAGCGATATCACTGAGTTCCTAGTTTGATTGAGAGACTCTGTCTCATTGAATAGAAGGGCCATTGGAAGTGGTTCCTGACATCCATCTCAGGGCTCCACATGCATGTATATCCATGCAAATGTGCATCTACACACGTGTCCCCATATACGCAAACATGCATACATCCACATACACAGAGGAAAAACTGGAGGAGGCTGTACTTTTCAACATGGCACTGAATGTGCTGGAAATCACAGGCAGCCACAGCAGCTGGAGCAAAGTCAGTACCCACGGGGGCCGGGCAGTTAATGCAGTTTTAGGACGCTCTGGCTGTCCTTTAATCTAGCGTTTCTTTTCCCATTTTTAACAGAAACAGAGACACAGAAACAGTATCACTGTTTTGTCATGTTGAAACAGAATCCTGGTTATGAGCTGTGAAGATAGGTTTGGATGAGACTTTTAAGGGTGATGAAGGAATCAGGAGGGGTGGTGGGTACCTGTAAATCCCAGCACTCAAGAGGCTGAGGCTTGAGGATTGCCTCAAGTTTGAGGCTAACCTGAGCTACCCAACAGCAGCAAAACCACAAAGAGGTGATTTGAGCTTGAGGACTCAGTTCTCATGAATAGATTAATCTATTTGTAGATTATCCAGTGTACAGGTGGGTTACCTTGAGAGTGGCTCTTTGACACAAACCGGCTTGATTCTCCCGCTTTCCTGCATCCTCTAACCATGTGATACCATGCATATCCTCAAAATTGCAGAGCTCCTAACAGCGTGAAAACCCTCACCAGTTGGGGCTTCTTGATGGTGTGCTTCCCAGCCTCCAAAGCTGTACCAACTGTTCTTTAGTTTCCCAGAGTCAGAACAGCAGAACAGCAGAGCAGACCAAAATAACCATCAAGAAATGCGGGTGGAGGCACAGTAACAAATGGGAGCAGAGCAGGCAACGGGCGGGCAGAGGGTGCCTGCATCACTTACTGTCAGAGTTTCATTTCTAGGTCCTAGTTGCTATGACAAATATCCCGACCAAAAAATCAACATAGGGAAGGAGTTAATTTGGCTCACAATCCAGGTTACAGTCCATCACTGAGGAGAGACCATGGTGAGAACTTGGCAGCTAGTCACATCACATCCACAGCGAAGAAGAGAGGTTACACACGGTCTTGCTTGGTTGTGCTTATGCTTTCTTTACCCTTGTATAGTTCAGCACCCAGTCCATGAAATGGTGCTGCCCACCTTCAGGGTTTGTCTTTGCACCTCAACTATCAAGACAGTTCCTCACAGACGTGTCCAGAGACCAACCTGATCTAGACAACGTCTCATTAAGACTCTTCCAAGTGATTCTAGGTTGTGTCGTGTTGACAGTTAAAGCTGACCAGCATGGCCCCTGAGGGAGGCAGTTGAAACTTTACAGCAACTAATCGTGGCAATGCAGAGATGTCCACGTGGTATTGCTAGATCATTGCTTTTCAGTGGAAAAATCTTTGATTTTACAATAAATCATCTTCAAAATGTCAAATACTGGTTTATAAATCAATATAACATCAGCAATGTCAATACCAAAGCTGAACAGCATCAAGGGCAGCCCCAGCTCTAGCAATTAAGCACTGTCGATAAGGTAAAATGGGTTTGCAGGCTCAGTTCCCAGGGGCCAACCGCAGGCACCTTCTTGTTACAAATGTAGTGCCCACACATTTCGATAACTCCATCAATAAGAGAGCTGGCACCCATCCCATCCATACCGTAACTGTCATATTCTAATGGCCTCTTCTGTGAGCATGGGACAGGTCAGTCATCACCGAGGGCTATGCATCAATTTCCTATCATACTGCACCAGGAGCAGAAAACCATGCCGAAGATTTATTAAGCTTGTGACATTAGCACTGCTGCTACAAACTTCCATGTATGTAATCCCACTTGAGTTCTCATAAATCCTCCATGAAAAATGGTGCCTTCTCACATGCGGAACACAGATGAAATTAAGCTGCTAGAGAGCATTGACCCTTTGTCAAAGCCTGGAACTCAGGATAGAGCAACCAGGAATACACTCCAAAGATAAACGTTTCTCTTCTGTCACATCGCACAGCAGTCTACTTACTGTACAAATTAGACTTCTTTAAGAACTGGTTCCAAAGTCATCTATGAATTCTCGTTCCTTAAAAGCACTTGATCTAAATGAAACTTACCCTAAGGAATCAACCATCATTGTGAACTTCACAGGCTTTGGAGGCATGAGTTGATGAAAGTCACTTTCAATCATCTTTGCCCTTTTGGCTCTGTCCAGATGAAACAGAATACTTAAGCTAATTTTACAAATTCTCTTTTGTTTCATTTGAATTTTCTGCCAGGAAATAAATTCGGAAACCATACACTCATACCTAATATGTAGGATGAACTTTGATCTCTTCAGGATGGATTTGATGCCTATACCAGAATTTGTATATTAACAATGAGAAAATTAACATCTACAGATAAATCTAAGCTCATGCAGTAAGTAATGTACTCAACTTCCAAGAATAACCCTATTGTTTTGCAAATGGAAACCATTACTGATCTCAGAGTCACCTTTTTCTAGGATCATTCAAACAAAGAGAGTGCACTTAGGTCGAGGCCTTGGAGAATGACTAGGCAGTGAGTTCCAGACACCATGCAGAAAGAGGTAAAGAATGGGGGATGCAAATCTCATGTTCTATGCTGCTGTGTTTGAGCACATTGGATTTGCAGAGCCCCTTTGGGGCCTCAAAAACAATATACAAAGTTGTCTTTTATTGACTTTCAACTGAAAAAGTGGAGCTTAACTATGTTCTTTTCTTAAGATGGTCCTAATCTTCAGAACCTGTGAATGTGTTAGGAAAAAGAGAACCGAGGCTGAAGACAGAAATTAGGTTACAGTCAGATGGCTCTGAGAGCTGGAAGTTATTCTGGATAACCCAGGATGCAGCCAGTACAATCACGGGGGTCCTTATAAGGAGGAGGCAAAAGAGAGAGACATTAAGCCCTGGAATAAGACTAGGACTGGCCATCCCTGGCTTTGAAACATAAAAGGATTTCAAGGAATGTAGCCATTTCTACAAACTAGGAAGATGAAAGGGATTCTCCCTGAGAATCTACAGAGAAATGCAAATCATCCTGTTGGCATCCTGGTCTTGGTTTAGTGAGACACATTTCAGCCTCCAGCATCCTCGGGTAAGATCTTTGCCATCTCTTAGCCACTCAGTTTGTACAGATGTGCTACAGCAGTGATAGCAAAGTGATGTATTCAGGCCTTCAGATTTCCCACTCAAGATAAATCAATGGGAATAATATACTCACCCTGCACAAGCCAAGGCACAAAGGACTGATGATCTGTCTATAGTCATAGAGATGCTACCTATCTACTGTATCTTGAGTGTCTGCCAAAGAACATAAATTGAAGGCTTAGGTCTCAGCCTGCAGTGATTGCTACTTAGAGTAGGGGAACCTTCAGGAGGTGAGGTCTAGTGGAGGAAAGTTAGGTCATTTGTGGCATGCCCTTCAGGGGGATATTTGGAACCCAGTTCTTCTCCTTGCCTTCCAGCCAACATATGCTAAGTAGACCTTTTCTGATTCACAAATCACTCACACACTGTCATCACAGTCAAGATCCCTCATACCGTGGCCCCAAATGAGTCATTCTTCTTTATAAGCTGGGTTACTTCAGGTACTTGTTACATGCAACAACAGTAAGTGGATTACAGAATAGTTAGTGAAAACTTTAGGTATTAAAAGGCTGGACCATTTGATTAAAATCAATCTTATTTTAGGGGAAACAAAGTGAGATGTTTGGAGTTTCATGATCTGGTCTTCCTTTTCTGAGCAGCGTTTCGTGATGAAGTAAAACTTGAAAATCCCTGTGTTCTCAGCAGTTGTACAGTAGGCACACGCTCAAAATTCTGAGGGTCTGTAACTCCTTATTCATGTAAAGTTCTTGTTCCACTGCATAGCATTATGTTTGAAATCATTTTCAGGGAGTCCTAGACAGCTAAACAAACACCCTTTCTCTTGCCACAGAAAGGGCTTCAGGATATGAATTACCATTTCCCTGAATTCTCAAAGCTGAAAACTTCAGACTAGAAAGCCAATGGACAATGGTCATGATAACACATAACATTGTGCTACGGGCACTGTGGTTAGCCCGCCTCTGGGTCCTCTCATCAAGCTGCCAAGGGCTTACTACACAACAGACACTACTAACCAAGAGTAAACCATTTCCCCATGTTCCAATCTCTTTGACTTGTAAGTTACAGGGATGAGAGTCAAACCCAAGAAAATTTAAATACATTTGTATTTTATGAGAGTTTTGGCCACATATTTGTAAATGTGCCATGTGTGCAGTGACTGCAGAGGCCAGGACACGGTGATCAAATCCCTGACTCTGGAATTACAGATGGTTGAGAGCTGCCATGTGGGTACTAGGAACTGAACATGGGTCCTTTACAAGAAAATCACATGCTCTTAATAGCTGAGCCATCACTCTAGCCCCAAGTATATTCTATAAACCACTGCACAATGCACCCTCTTATGATCAGGAAAATCATGACATTAAAAGTTTTGGCTTATCTACAAGGACGTTGAAATGCAAAATAATTTGATATATTTATCCGAAGAGACACAGCGAATATGAAGTCTAGATGAAAATCCAGTTTTACAGGTGTGTAGGTGTTTCCACGACACGGTACCAATTGTAGGAACTGATTTACTGGTGAAAGAACTTTCATTTTCCTGTAAGCATCTCACTGAGACTTTAATTCCCCTTGTTTTGCTCTGATGATAGCTACCATCCCATTCTCTCCTCCAATCCATCTTACTTACGTGATCAAGTTTATTCATGGGCACAATTCACTCCTTGGGACCACCTTACCTTAAAACATAGGGAATTCTGCATTCTGCCGCAAAATAGAAATGAAAGCCATCATCACTTTCTCCAATTCCTACATAACAGCAGGTAAAACATGAGATAAGAGATTCTAAGAGACAGAAAAGAGGTCACCGTCCCCAAGAAATAAGAAAGCAGGTTTGGCCTATTGCTGTACAGCTGGCGGGGGGCGGGAGGGGCTTGTCACACAGCACTGAATAGTCTGGAGTCTATGAGATAGCATTTGAGTTCAAGAAGGCGAAGGTGCCTAGAACTTACAGAATAGCGTAACGGAGGAAAGATGAGTGGAAGGAGCATCTTGGATACCTGCAGAAGCACCCCCTTGAGTAGGGGTGAGGACCAGTTTCTACACTGTATGAAGAATCTACTCTGCAAGGGAAAGATGGAGACAAATAGGAAGAATGATCCCCAAGCTGACAGGGGCTGGGGAGATCCTGTGCTGGAAGACCTAGAACACAAGGTACTGGGTAGTGTATTTACAGGGCACTGTGTTGAGAGAGCGACAAAGTGAGGAACTGTTCAAGGCCACCTGGAACCATCTGAACAAAACTAAAAATAATCTTCAGCATGATCAAACATTACAAAATATTTCATCACAGAAGGAAGACTAATATTACTAGAATTATAGAAAAGTCCAACAAGTAGCAATATAAAATTTATCACTGTTAAATCAAAAATTTATAACAAAATATATGAATGGAAATGAAAATGAAAAAATGAACAAGAAGCAAAGTAACAATCAAGGAGATAAGGGGCTAGAGAGATGCTCGGTAGTTAAGAACATTTGCTGTTATTTCAAAGGACCTGAGTTGGATTCCCAGCACTAATATGGTGGCTAACAACTGTCCATAACTCCAGTTCTAGGAAATCTGATGCCGTCTTCTGACCTCTGCAGGTTCTGCATGCACATGCTGCACTTACATACATGTAGGCAAAGCACTCACACACATAAAATAAAAATAATAAAAAATATTTTTAAAAAGTAAGGATATTGAAACAATGTAGACAATAAACTAAGGACATTTCAGAGAGAAACATTAAAAGAACTACTCTAGAGACCCACAACCTCCCCCTTCAAAATTAAAGAACAATTATAAATACACTCTATATATCTGTACTAGTGACTGTTCTGTTGCTGTGATAGAAACACTGACCAAAGCAATTTATAGAAGGAAGAGATTATTTGAGCTTACAGTTCCAGGGGCATTACAGTCTGTCCTGTCATGGAGGCATGGTGGCTGGAGGTAGCTGGAGCAGGAGCAGCAGAAGCTAAGCTCTCACATCATCACAAGGCACAGGAAACAAGAGAGCAACTGGAGATTCTGCAAGGCTTAAGAACGCTCTAAGCCCACCCCCAGTGACGTGCTTCCTCCAGGATAGCCACACCTTCTAAAACGTCCCAAAACAGCGCCATCATCTGGGGACAAAAAGTCTAAACACATGGAGCCTATGGGGGACATTTTCATTCAAACCACCACAATATCCAGTTGACAGCTATCCTGAACTCTAGTTCCAGGGACTCCCACAGCGTCTTCTAACCTCGACAGGCACTGCACAACACAGGTGCACTTATACACATGCAGGAAATACACTCATGCACATAAAATAAAACTTTAAAAGTCTCTACCTCTACCATCATCCATTATTACCAAATGTTGTATCCAAGCTGGAAATCCCCCATGACCTGAGACTTTTCACCTTGTTTGGCTTTCAGAGTTTTTCACTGAATAACTCTCTCTCTTTATACGACTTTCTGCTACAAGGATTAGTGCAATTACTTGAATGGGTACTAACTGTGTGTGCGCCAGTTTGATTCTCCACAACTTACATGGACCCAATTACATAATACTTGCTCTGCTTCTTTGACTGAGATATGATTATTCCATCACTTCACTATTGGAAAATTATGATGTAATATATTTAGATTGCTTGCCGGACGATAGTGTCAGGATGCAAAGGCAGTCTGACTTCAAAGGAAGTGTTTCCATTTCCTTCTTATGTTGAACACAGTGTCCCTTTTTCAGGCCCGGAGTTATCTCTACAGATAATTAAAACTTTAGATTTAAAAGAAAAAGAAGGAGAGGGGCTGGGGAGAGACATGGCTCAGTGGGTAAGAGCGCTTGCTAAGCCAGCGTAATGACCGGAGTCTGAGCCCTAGAACCTACATAAAATCTGGGTACAGCCACGCACATCTAACCTGGGTGCTGGGGTAACAGTGGGAGGATCCCTGGGAATTGGTGACCAACCTGGTCAACAGCTCAAGAACTGTTGATTCAAGAAAACAAGGCAGAGAGTGACAAAGCAGGATTGCTGACATCCTCCACTAACCTCTTCACACGCACTCACAGGTGTGTGCACACACGCACACGCACACACGCACACACTCACACGTGTGCACACACATGCACACACGCACACAACACACACATGCACGCACACACACACACACACTCACCACAAAAAAGGAAGGGAAGAAAGCAACTAACGAAACTGAAGTTGCATGCCCAGCATTAGTTAATACTTGGAATTCCTAGTTGTAAGCAATAAATAAACATTAGTTCAATGCAACTGCTTTTAAAGTGGATGTCTGCAGAAGCCCGTTAACATACTTCTTGGAGTTTCAAGTGGTTTTCCCCACACCAGACAGTGGTGTGGTGACTGTGCACAACTTCATGGTATTGACTTCTAGTTGATATCTTGAAATTGACTGTGGTGGGAGGAGAATTCACAGCATGGACACCCATACATTATACATCCTTTCTTAAAGTGCCAGTTTTTTAGCATTCATTAACACACACTGCTCCCCTACCTTGTATCATGGCTACTCCTTCACCCTTCTAACCAAAGAAATATGAAACCCAGACAGAGTAAATCAATGTAGAATAATTCTAGAAACATTCCTGCTGAGCCTTTAGGAGAAACCTATTTTGTCGCTCAGAAAAATCGCATTAAATAAAGTTGTATGAATTAGGGTCTTGGGATAATTCTCCTGCAAGCTGGAGGGAAGGGTGACCACCCCGAAATGTGTGTCTTCTGTCTATGTCCCCGAAATGTGTGTCTTCTGTCTGCCACCCCGAAATGTGTGTCTTCTGTCTATGTCCCGGGAAGCAGCGTCACACTTTGCCTCCTTTCATGTGAAGTCAAAGCGACCACAGCAGTGGCAGTGGTGACACTGTTTCCTGGCAAAATGAGACACTCTGAACTATGACCTTCTTCTTTTTTTCCCACAAATGGGCATATCAGTCATTTTTTGGAGCTGATGTAGAAATCGAAATAAGTGTGTGAAACAAAATTGGTTTCATCAAATGGTGGGTATTAATATTCCTATTGTTAGCCTTGCATATTGAACACAGTATGTTCAGAAACAAATGTCTGTATTCATAAAAGCAGGTCCCTAAAGGGAACTTGAATCAGCAACACGTCCAGCTTAGTTGGAGTTACTATATATAAAGAATATGAGGTTGCCAAGCTGCTGGGATGGTGAAAAGAGCCTCCCAAACCTCATCTCCCTCTGCTGTTTTTGTCCCCACTGTCTGGGGGAACCTGTTGTTCCTATCTAATGAATCACCCAGATGGAGATTTCAAATTGTGTGAGTGGCCATTTGGCAATGTTGCTCTGGGAAAGTGGCTGGTCCCCATCCTGCATCACCCAAAGAAGCAGCATTGTCAGGTAAAATGAGTATTCCTCCACTCCAAATGCTGGTGTGTGATGTGCTCTGGGGCTCATGAGGTTCCATCCCTACCTAGGGAGCAATTGACAGTTGATGGTTGCTGGGGGAGAGAGTCAGTTTTCTACCAGGATACAGCTTGAGAGGCTATCCATCATCCTGTAGATGTCCCACATCTATGTACATACAGGTTACACTAAGTGGACTTGGTGAGGTTTTTTTGTTTAAGCACATCAAGTTGAGGGTGAAAAGTCATGGGGATGATAGGGAAGGGAATCGAGGGGAGGGAATGGGGGATGAACTTAATCAAAGAACATTATATACATTATAAATTTATCACTTAAATAAAAATTCATCATAACAAATGAAGCTGGGTGAAAGCAAGCCTTGAAGCAACTGTGCTGTGCTTGATTAAACGAGCCTGCGTGGAGGCAGGCCTCCAAGCAACTCCACAGCTTGAGATGACATGGGTAATTTAAAACCTCAGAGCAGAAAACCTGCCTTGCAATATCATACTGTGATGGGAGGCTCTGCAGAAAGCATTTTTCTAATTGTCAAGTCCAAAACTCATAACCAGTTCCAAGCAGAAGGTGCAAGGGAGAGTCATGGTGTAAAGACACCTCACAAGTCTTTCATGGGGAGGGTTCAAAAGCGTGAAATAAAAACACATGATAGAATTCAAAAGCTCCAGCACTGACCCGGACAGACTGGTGTTAAATGTTGGATTTGTCAGTTGCTAACAGTACATGACCTTGGGCAATGCATTTCGTCTCTCTGAGTAGCGGTTTCCTCACATTGAAAATCAGTTGCTCCAAGGAAGAACTGATACGATACAGATACACCTGGTACTGTGTGTGATATGACATACCGCCTGTACCAGTTCCTCATGAAGCTATAATTATTCATGTAAGTATGATACACTCATGTGTTACTTATAGAATGCAGACTCAGAAAGAAGTTCCTTAGAGATTTGCAATCTATGTTGGAACACAGGGCTGCTATTTTAGCTCTAGCATCCAATCCATTACACCACTGTATCTGGATATAATTTAATTCTAGAAAAAATATATATACACATATATACATATGTGCATATACAGTATTAAGTGATAACAAATTCCTTCTATCAGTACACAGATCAATTATCTTGTTGCTTTCCTTCCTGATAGTTCATAAATATTAATATGAATAGCCATAATATCTGAGTAAGAATGATGGAAGTCAGATTCTTGCAAGTCAGTCTGCCACAGAGAGCATTCTAGAAGAATATGTGCATGTTCACATCACACAAACGAACAGTATGAATAAAGGTGGTCATCAGCACTCTTATAAGCAACAGGAATTACGAGACAGTAAGCACCTTGCTCACGGGCATACACCCTGCAAGAAGAACTGGGCTGTAAGCACCCGGCTTACAGATGTCAAAGATGAAGACGCCCTTACGTAGACTCAGCCGGTGCATTATGGCAACCAGAAGGTGACATCAGGATACAGTGATGACTTAAAATTGCATGAAGAACCCAAACATTAAAAAGTCATGACAGAGAAATGGGAGAAGCCATTGTAAGCATCATATCTACCTCAGTCAGAGCACAACTATAGAATGAGACATGCTGGGGCTCAGCAATTAGGCAGCGTGTGGGGGGAAAGGGATGGGTGAGCAAGTGAGTCTGCCTTGAAAAGCTCACCACAGCACAGAGAGACACCAAAGCCGGCCTAAGAAGGCTCTCAGGGTTCCAGGAAGATGTGAAGAGCCAGGCTCATTTAGTGGGAAGAAGTCTTTGGTAGAGGTGGGGTTGCCCCAGTTTTGGAGAGACTATAAAGCTAAAAGTCATTAAAAACTCCTAGTAAATAAGGACAGACTTCATATTTCAGGCACAGCAGCATGATTCAAAGGCTCAAGGTCACTGAAGACAGTAGAGAGCCTGGAACCACCATGCTATCTGAAGTGCTCCCAGTGTTCAAGGCCTAACTAAACGCTGTTCTCAGGGCACAAGGATGCAGGTGTGGTCAGTGTTTGTACATCCACAGAGGGCCGCCATGTTAGAATGCAGGCTTTGAGCCTCCGATAACTGAGATATGGTACAGAGATGCTCTGCAATGAAATTGTGTGCATGTTGCAAATTCTGAGACATTCGTTTTTATTTGTCTTATTCAGGGACTGACCAGTGTTACAAGTACAAATTGACATGCGTGGAGCTCACATACCATAGTGGTCCGTCCTTAAGAATAGGTAGGACTTGGCCAGACTGGGAAAGACAGGGTAGTGTTTAGGGCTGAGGTACAGTATGGGCAAACGTAGAGGGGTTGAGCTTGTGTATGTGAGTCTGAGCAGCTCAGTTTGGCAAGACAGTGAGATGGGAATAAAAGGCTACAAGCACTTACTTCCCTTCCAAACAGTTAATCTAGCATTTACTACTGTATACATTAATAGAAGAAGGAACCTTTTGCCATGGGAGGTAAATGTAGTAGTTACAGGCATTGGGTGAATTCAAACAGAGCTTGCTTTGAATACCTTCGAGCTACCTTAGGAAAACTGCTCAATCTCTATGAATTCCCTGATGTAACATGGAAATAAACAATTAACCAAAATTGCAGGGTTGACATGGGCTTTCATACAGAAATTTAGTAGATCCCAGAGTGAGAATTTGATAATCATTAGCTATATTAATATTGTCACCACTATTCTACCTAATAAAGGAAGTCATGGGGACAAGAGCCACACCATCAAGGGAATAGATGGCCTTTGATTTTGGCTGTATCATCTGCCAGGTGCATTAGGTTAGTGTGGTCATTTCACCTTTCTATCAGTCTCCTCAGTTATTAGGAATGGACGGTAATATCCATCTTGCAGGTTTCTAGTATATGAAATAAATCAGATAATATGTGAAAAGTACATACGTGATGTTTGTACTTGGAAAATACAAGGTGACCCACACCTCCTTTTGAATGGTGCCACCATTTACTGAGTGTTTCCTAAAGGGGACACACACACACATACACACACATCAGACAAAAGTTGCCTTGTATAAAACATAGTTCACATATAGACTACCACTAAAACCTATGCAAAAAAATAGCCAGATAGATTGTGGAGGTAGTAGATGATGGATAAGTGAGTAGAAGGGTGGGTGGATGAAGGATACATGAGTTGGATGGTTGGTTGGATGGATAGATGGATGGATGAATGGATAGATGGGTTGGTGGATGGATGGATGGATGGATGGACAGGAGAATGGGTGAGTGAATCTAAAGATAGGTGAGTGGATATGTGGATGAATAGATGGCTGGGTAGATGTATGGATGACTGAATGGGTAGGTAGATATATAGATATATGGATGGGTAGATAGATGGGTTGATAGATGGATAATAAAGGAATAAATGATTGTCCTTGACAGTTGTTCACTTCCATGAGAATGTGTCTCTTCTGAGAAGAAAGTATAACTGTCACAACACAGTTTATCCCCCACCCTCCCACCACCTCCTATGTCTCTTAATTTCCTTGTCCTTAATTTATATGAAATACACCAGAAGCCATTCCAGAAATTTCAAAGGATGTCCTGGTTTGTGTAAAAATTTCCATTACTTCATCAGATCTTTATAATCGAAAAACAGTTTCCACAGAACAACTGACAAAATTCCCCAAGCTTCATCTGACCAGAAAATGTACAGTCATTACAATCAGGAAGGGTCTTTGAACCCAAAGATCATGCACCCCGAGGGACCGGGGCACGAAGACCTGCACCCTGGCTGAAGTGTCAGAGCCAGTTATCCTGGGGAGCTGCAGGGACCTCACAGCTTTACTGTGAGGACTAACAAGGCCGCCTACATGAGAACAGGACTCAACACCCAGAAAAGCAACTGCACTCCAGTCACAGTTAGTACTAGTAGGATCGTTATTAACAGTGCTGAAAAGTTCTTGGCTTGATGTAAGAGGACCTTGGTTGGGAGTTTTAACAAATGGATTCCCTAAAGTCATACTAAGAGAATCAACAGAGGGAAGAAAGGTAGGGTGTGGAGGAGGCAGGCCACTTAGTAAAGCTAAGACAAACTGAACACAAGAATGCCAGCTTGAACTCACAATTCACTGAGTGATTACAGAACCATGGGGGGGTACTTATTCTCATTCTCTCTCCTCCCTCTCTCTCTCTGTCTCTCTCTCTGTCTCTCTCTCTGTCTCTCTCTCCTCCCTCTCTCTCTCTCTCTGTCTCTCTGTCTCTCTCTCTCATCCACACATCCACACATAAGAGCACACCCTACTCTTCCCTTCCCCACAGTAAATCCAACTCTGTTTTGCAGTTGGGTACCAGTAACTCACTTTTATTAATGATTTCTTGTCTTTCTTTGCATTTCTCCCTTAACCTGCAATCCAGGTGTCATGAGTTCAAGATTTTCGCTGCAAAGAAATAAGTTCTATCTCTGGTAATGATGCAACCCACTTTGTTCTTGAGTTCTGGGAATAGCAAACACAAAATCCTACTATGAAAGAACAGAGCCTTGGAATGGGGATGCCATGTCCCTTTGGGGCACTGGGAAGCCCATGAGAACACTGCCATCATGGTACCACTTGGGCCAGGAAGACACATTATTTCTAGGCTCTGGGAAACCTTGACATGGCTAGCTTTGCTTATTTACGGAATTCGGAGACCTCCAGAGCTTCTGTAGCTTCCCCAGGCTCTGCTGTGATCATTACTCTAGCCAGGATGCAGGGGAGCTCCTCACTCCAACCTTGTCTTATCCTCTTTCCTGGCCTCCCCCATGTTTCTTGGACAGGATTTGAATACTGGATTCCCCAAGTTCTAGACAATCACCCCTTTCCAGAGGAAGCTGTCAGCTGTCTCATCCACCTGCCTTCGCCATCACGGTCTCTAGGCATGCCTCATGTGATGGTGATAGGAAACACTGCCTGACTTAATGGAGTTCCCAGATCATGCAGCACTAAGCAATGAGTGGCTTCAATCATGAACACATTATTTGAAAAAAGGCACATACTTTGACAGGAATTTCTCCATCTGACTCAGGCATACACAGTATTGAGAGTCTGGAGGGATTTTAATCAATGATGCATGAGCCCCTAGTTCAAAGTATTCAATAAATAAAACCAATAAAATAGTTTTTTGTCTTCAGGATGGCATAAAATAGCTTAATTTCTTTAAAATATATTTTATTTATCTGTTGAGAGGTTTATACATGTGCATAATGTATTTTGATCATATCCAGCCTTTCCTTCTCTCCTAAATTCTCTCCTCTCTCCTCTCTCTCTCTCTCTCTCGCCAATGAGTCCAAATAGTGCACTCCATATCTCCATATGCTCACTGAATAGGGCCCTCTACTAGGTTCCACCACCCCTGACAAAATGAATCTACCTCCCTCAGCAGCAGTACCCTCCTCTGCTGGTGGGTTAAGCCTCAGAACCCTTCCCATGCTAGTATGTTGACTGACTTGATCTTGTGAAGGTCTTGTGCAGCCAACTACAGTACCAATAGCTTCTGAATTAGGGGTGCAGCCCCATGAGCCCCTGGTCAAACCATGTTAGCATTTTAAATCAATCTTGTACAATTTTTCATCTGCCTACAGCTGCTGTGAGCCCATGAGTGCGAAGATTGCCCTGTCCAGAAGACAGCATTCCACAGCTCTCCTCCCCAAGTTCTAGGTCACCTTAGCCCAGATTATAGATGAGGAAAGAGGTACGTCAGCCAAAAGCCTCCCCCGTGTCACAGCGTAAAGATGCAGTGGAGCTGGATTAGAAACCCGAGTTTTCCGACTTAGCCACATGCCCTCTGCTGCAGAGCGGTCTCCACAACAAAGTCAACCCACAGCAGTGTTGAAAACTTCGAGGAAACATGCCAGACACACTTTGTCTCGGATGACCTGTGCGTGTGCCAGTCCTTGGACTAATGCATTTGTGTGGTTGGCTCCATCATCACTCTTCTTTTACAGATGCTGACTGAAGCTGGGGTAAAAGAAATCTAACAGGAATTTCATGAGAACTTGCAGAGGGGTAGAGCATGTGTGGGCATGCCTGGCATGCCATGATGAGCTATTCCTCAGGAAAAGGAAAGCCTCATTATGATATATTCAATAGATCTTAGAATCAACTCTGGCACCAATGCAAATGTGACCTTAGGCCAGTCAGCCAGCATCTCAAGGCTGCTCCTTCTTACATGAGACTGAACTGCTAAATTTACAAACCCAGCACCAAAGGCCTGCTCTAACATTCTTGGTGAGCATTCTCCACTGAATGAAGCCCCTAGGGGGATGTGCATCCATGCTTCACCCTGCACTCGGAGGCTGGGGCCCCCATACCCTCGAGTCCACTTTGGCCTTAGTCCAAGAGTGATTCCCTGGGTCTGAAGGAAAGGACAGGTATGTACTGTGAGTGAGCCTGGGTGGTGCTGGAGGGACACCTGCTGCTCGATCGGCCAATTTCTGAGGCCCACAGTTCCCTTCACTGTGTAATTCGGAAGTCATCACAACTCTCTGGGGCTCATTCAGAGTTTTATCTGTGGAAGAAAAACCAATGTCCACATTTGATACAGCGCTATAATTAACTTTATGGACGGTGCCACTTAAATCATATCATGCAGCTCTCCAGGACATATCATTAAGAAGCAACACCCCAATCCACTGAAGATAAATCTGAAATAAAAGTAAAGGCCACCTGTTGGAACAGTACATAGGACGTATGTGGACCTAATCTGGTTGCAGAATGCAATGTCTAGGACGTCTCTCTATGGTTCAAGTGACTGGAGAGATGAGGATCCGGGAAGCAGCAGACATACGGGGACGAAGGAGACAGTAGTGAGACTTCACCAGTGACTGGAAGCTGTACCCAGCAGCCTGTGAACTCGCTCGGCTTAGATCGTCCGAACACACCAGCGAAGTCTTCAAGGTTGTCTAAAGAGTGACAACAATGCTCTCCAGATAAATGAAGATGCTTCTTTGTGGAAATGGCGGAGACACAATGGCCGCTAGCGAGGAGGCAGGGCTGGGCACCTTGTGCCTTATGAGTACTGAGCATTTGCTGTCATGCTGCACTTGAAACTGGGGTCGAGAAAGCAGATGCATACATACACACATGCATAAGTCATACATGTGCACATGTACATAGAGAGAGAGAAATTGGAAATACCCTTGTCCTAGAGCACACTGGTGTTTGTACATTATCCACACTTAAGTCACACAATAAGTGACTATAAAACTTAACAAATATCTATCTACTCATGCATAAACTAAAAACAATCAGAAAACGTTTCGATATGCACAACAGAATCTAATTATGTAGTACATCCTCATATCTGTGCATATAAACTCTATTCATGAAAAAGACAAGCATACGTTTTCCAAAAGTTTAGTGACGCTTTTGAGCAATTCTGATTTTGCAGGGGGTGTTCTGATTGTTTCCTAACTCATTTAAGTGAATATGCATTTCTGTTCAACAGAACAAATGTCTGACTTCCAGGTGGTCCACTCACAGTACTAGATATGACCTGTCGTGTGAAGTTGTGAACAGGAACGTGTTCCTGAGCGTGTGAGGGCCAACTCTACATTTTTTCAGAGGAGCTTGTGGCAAGTCAGTGGCGTGATGATTTTTCAGGAGACACAAAGAAACAGGACAGGAAGAAGGACTTCGGAAAGATAAGTTATAGATAACGTACAGGCTCAAGGCTATAAGTTTGCCCAGGCTGCTGTTCAGTGTATCATGATGATATGTGACTTGCATACATCTTCTGCATAGTCTTCTGCATACATGATTGTGTTAAAAAGAAAATAAAAGGGACATGTAAAAGAAGCTATCTGGCAGATTTATAGAAAAAATAACATGTACAAATAAAAATAAAGATAAGCGTAGAACAGACAGAATGGTTTCAGGAGGGATTCTGAGGTTTGGACCATGACAGGATGCTCAAAGCAATCAATCTAAGGATGATGTGGAGGATGTTGAGAATCTGGCAGCATCCCAGCTTTCCAGCAGTGGCAGTGACCTTACATCATTCTCTGAAATAAGCTATTCCTGCCCAGGAGCCTCCTGCCTGCACGTTCTACTTTGAGCCTCTCCCCTCTCACCTGCACTTTGTTACTTTTTTTTTTTTTTTTTTTTTTTTTTTTGTTTTTTTTTTTTTTTTTTTTCACACTTTTTTCTTTTTTTTTTACAAATTGTGATATGCCCCTGAGCTGCATTCACAGCTTGCCAGCAGACTTTTCTGACTTCATCTTTAGCTCCTGTTATGTGAGCACGCCTGTTGCCACAAACTCCTCAATTCCCCTATTTCATGGGTTCCAGAGTAGAAGGCTGCCAGCCACACCTGGCCTTCAGGAGCATCAGCTGACTGGTCCCCACAGTGTGGTTATGGTCTGCTCATGCTGACATAATTTATGTCGTGTCCTGGCCTTTAGGTCATCTGGATTACAGGGGTTCTTTTGTCCCCCCCCCCTCCCCCCCGCCTTTTTTTTTTTTTTTTTTTTTTTTTTTTGTCTTTTTGAGACAGGGTCTCCCTGTAGCCCCAGCTGTCCTGGAACTCACTAGGTAGACCAGGCTGGCCTTGAACTCACAGAGATTCACCTGCCTCTGCCTCCCTAGGGCTGGGATTAAAGGCATGCGTCACCACGCCCAGCACTTTGCTACTTTTTAATTAACCTCCTGGACTCTTTTTCAAGGTTATATCCTCAGTGAATCCTTTCTTGTTGGCTGTCACTTTTTATGGTCACTTTTTATTAGCACATATCTCAAAAGGAATGATGTACTTGGAAAAAGAAGTTGGAATTTAATGACTGATGTAGTCCTGGACCATTTAACATGACAGCGGGGTCAGTTCTGTCTGGGTCATAACCATGAATGTAGCATCCTACTCTGTGTCGGCCACAAATCAGACAGTCATTCTGTCTTATCGTTGTATAACAGAATGAAGATGATGAAAGTATTTCAATCCAAACATCAGTTGATCAACAGCTGATTGAGCGTCACTGTGTGCCAACACTGAATGATAAGCCTGGGAGACAGAAGAAGTGATAGGGTTTGCTATGGCTAAACAGGGAAGTAGAGAAGCAAAGGAAATCTGGGAGGCTTTAACCCAGCAGGAGCCTTTAGAAAGTTCCCTAAATTAGGACATACATTATTGAGAAAACAGGAGAATTAGCAGGTACAGTGCTGGAGAAATGGCTCAGTGGTTAAGAGCACTGGCTGCTTTTGCAGAGGACCTGGGTTCCATTCCCAGCATCCACATGGCAGCTAACAACCATCTGTAATTCCAGTTCCAGGGGATCCAATGTCCTCTTCTGACTTCCATGGTTGCGGCACAACATGGATGCACTTACATTCATGCAGGCAATACACTCACACACACAAAAAAAAAAAAAACCATAAAGTTAAATAAGAATCAGTGCACATTGCAGGTAGACAGGGTACTCCTGAGAAGAGTGGGTATTAGAATGGCAGGAACAGTACATACAATGCCCTGGAACTTCCTAGTGGACAGAGTGCATAGAAGACTAACTCAGCTTCAGGAATCACAGTACAAACACTGGCTTGAGATGTGGTAGCCTTCAATCATTCACTCAAACTTGTTTATCATAGCAGAGAAGACTCCACAATACCCAGCACAGTCTGCTCTGTCTGGAGACACTGAGTACCTCAAGTCACCCAGTCATCCAGTGACACCTCTCGCTCCAGTTCAGGAGGGAGGTTAGCCCAATATCTAGCTCTGTTTTTCCTGAATTCTTCAAGTGAAAACTAGACTGTGCCTCGGAAGAGCCCTCGAATCATCACGCATGACTTCTGTGGCCTCAGTTTTCCCATCCTAACAAGTGGGATTAGATGGGACTTGACTGAGCTTCCTGTCAGATGAGATTGTGAACAAGGCTCAGCATAGGGTTGGCAGGAGACAAGCGTTCACCTGCGTCTGCTGCAGTCACATTTTGTAAGGGTTTATGCTTCTCCCTGGAGGCTTTAGCAACTTGAAGGAACAGTCTTGTGCTTTTCATTTTTATTAGTATTATGTTTTGAGACAGGGTTCTCACTATGTAGCCCTAACTGGTCTGGACTTTTCTATGTAGATTAGGTTGTCCTTGAACTCATAGATCTGCCTGCACCTGTCTCCTGAGTATTGGAATTAAAGGCATGTGCTACTCTTATAGAAATAGAAGCACATCAGTTGCTAAAAGCTGCTGACATGTGATGGTAATTAAGAACTCTGCAGTGGGGAAGTGAGCTCGAAACTTCCCCCGCCCCTTGCTTATCCAGGATAGAAGTCTTTGTTTTCCCAAGCTATCATGTTCCTGTGTAGAAATATCTGTTGCCTAAAGCTTTTGAATTTCTGCTACCTTTGAATTTCTGTTACCTTTGCCACCCTATGTTACCTTACTTAATTACCACATATATGCCATGTACATTTTGCTTGCATTCCTCACATGAGTATAAGAAGCCTCCAAAACTTGAACAAGGGGGTCTGACTCCTTTGATTTGTGGGGGTCAGTCCTGCTTAGCCTCAAATTAAATGTCCTCTCCTCACCTGACTTCAGCTGTTGGTCGCTGATTTTTCTGTAACCATGGTTGGTGTTCTGTCATTTCTAAGTCCCAAATAGCGTGTACCCTGATTAGCACAAATACATTGATTGCAGTGCGGTGAATGAATAAATTAAAGATGAAAAGAAAGAGTGATTTAAGGGAGGCACAGGTAAGCAGAAAGACAGTCTCTCCCTATGAAGAGTTGATGGCTTATGCTGGGACAGGCCCTTTCAGTACAGGTCTGATGCCCCATGGGCTCCTCTGCCAGGGATGGTGGCACAGATGTTCCCAGCAAGCGATGAAAATGTAGCCAAGGACTTCAGAACACAGACCATAATCGCCCGTGAGTCCAATGGTCCATAATCCATGACTGGCTCAGTCTCAAAGTGGGAGAACAATACATAATGGTTATCTTTTTTTTTGGGCGGGGGGGGGTCTTTTCCTGTAGCTTCAGCTGGCCTGGAACTCAATATGTAGACCAGGCTGGCCTGGAACTCACATAGATCTCGATCTGCCTGCCTCTGCCTCCTGGGTGCAGAGATTAAAGACATTTGCCACCACACCCAATGTAATGGTTATCTTCAACGGTCAAGTTGACATGCCTAGACTCACCCCAATGAGGGATTTTATTAGGTTGTCTGTGTGCATGTCTGTGGGGGATTGTCTTGATTATGTTCAGTGATCTTGGAAGACCCACCCACTGTGGGTGGCACGTTTCGCTAAGAAGGTTCTAGAAGAGGACAGGCATCATGAGGAGAGCTCAAAAGGCTTTGATCAGTATCATCAGTGCAAATTTTACTGCTATACTTTGTGGTTTGCATGTGTAAATGAAGTGTGGTGTCCTGAAGTGCAGCTTCCAAAGTTTTCGCTCAATTATGGTCAACTATTCCAACTCCATGTTTTTCTACTATAATCTTTTCTGTAAGATTCAACCTGACAAAAGAGAGTTGGCCTTTAAAATAACAAAGGTTGAAGAGCTCTATTCTGCTCCCCTGCGACCATCTTCCACCAAGACGGCTGCTTTCCTGGATGCCACTCTGAGTAAGGACACACATACTGGTAAGAACAACTCTGTCCATTGTGGTCAATCCTATTAGGGTGCATTTCCTGGCACTGGGGATTAAATCCCACCGGTCTTTCTTACCCAGTTCTTCAGTCTGCCCTGTAGGGAAACTAGGCACCACTCTGAGTAATCCTGGGAGGCCCTCGCTGATGACAAAATGGTACTCGCACAGTCTGCACAGTCCTTTGTAGGCACAACCAGGGCTCAAGCTGCCAGGTTTAGAGTGTTCATGCTTAGCCACACTGCCATTGAGCATGACTGACATGTGGAAAGAATGCAGAGCTCCAACTGCAGCAGAAAAGTGGGCCATGTCCAGTCCCCTCCGCCCCAGCACAAGATTGGCAGGTGGACGCTCTGTTCATGGTCCTGTGAAACAGCTGCCACAGACACATGGTGGGCACTTGTACTTCCTCACTCTGGACTGGCCGTCCAGGTTTGGGAATGTTTGGCTGGGCTCTAGAAGAAAAGGGTATATATCTGGAGAACGGCACGGAAGGTCGCACTGGACCTTCCACAGAACAGCCTTCATGGGGTCATGTCAGCTTTGTTCTCTTTAGATGGCTGTTTGTTCATGTGTAAAGTGGAAAGATAACATGTGCGTCTCAGGCATAAGTAAGTGAAATGATGTAGATAAATGCCTGATACGCCCCTAGGGCACAGCAGAGATGAACACAGTCTGGGTTGTGAGTTTAGGGTTTCTGTTTCTCCTTTTTTAAAATTTTTCACACCACTTGACCTAGAGCTGTTCATATGCAAGATGAGAGGCAGGGTGGACAGATGAAGGATCTATGGACAAATGGAGGGATGAACAGATTAGCTGCTTAACCTAAGGGAGGAAGAATTTATTTATGCTTGTGGTTCAGAAGTTGGGTCCATGGTGGTAAGACAGGCTTGGGGGAACTCACAGCAGGGGGAGCATAAGGAGGCCAATGCTTGGACACATGACTGTATACGGGCAGCCTAGAGCGATACAGAACCCAGGGTCAGAATCCCTGGGGTGGAAACCAGGAGGGCTTGCTTTAGGATGATACAGATCTGAAACTTTAAGATCAGGCTACAGTCTCCGGCCAAGGGAGCGGAGCTGAAAAAGTAGCCCTCAGATCCCGGGCTCACAGAGCACTTCAGGACCAGCAGGAGAAAAGTGGCCAGGCCAAAAGTTTAAGCTTCTTGCCCCAAGGGAAAGACTCTCCGTCAACTGCCCTTAGCCCACCTCTTTGGTGTGAACAAGTAACTCTCAGCTCTCACTAGCTAAAAGAACGGGCCAGGTTAAAAGTTTACTCCTGGGCTAAAAGCTAAAAGTTTACTATGCTCTTTGTCCTGAGAAAGAAAACATCGTGGCCAATAAATAACCAGACAGGCACTGGTAACCCCGAGTAAAAGTTCAAGCATCCTGCTTTACAAACAGCCCCTAGCTGGCACCAGCTAAAAGCTTTATGTCCTGTTGTTTTGTCTAATTGTGCCCTAAATCCTTATATGTAACTGCCAAACCCCACATGACTGCCAGGTCCTTATTATGTACAAAAACCTTAATTTTTTTAGTAAACAGATTTCTGTAAAGAATCACAAGTCCCAGAGTCAGATCTCTGTGTCAGCAGGTATCACCATAGAGAAGCAAGGTTTCCCCACTGAGCAAGGCAGAATGGGGTCTCTACACCCTGGGGCACACTTCCTCAGCTCAGGTTCCATGCCTTCAAGGTAGTTGTACAAGCTAGAGATGGGGCACTCTAAAGATGACCTCATGGGGATGTTCTAGATTCAAATCAGAATTGGATGGGTGGATAGATAAATGAAAATAGATGTGGACAAATAACCTCTCAATACAGGCAGTTGTGGCTCAAACAGGCCTTCTTTCTTTAGCTAAGATGAGCCAAGTAGTCAGAAACTGCAAGCATAAGCCAGGCATGGTGGCGCACGCCTTTATTCCCAGCATTCAGGAGGCAGAGGCATGCGGATCTCTGTGAGTTCAAGGCCAGCCTGGTCTACATAGTGAGTTCCAGGTCAGCTGGGGCTACAGGGAGACCGTGTCTCAAAAAGACCAAAAAAAGAAAAAGAAAAGAAAACTTAAGCATAAACAGAAAGCACAGGCTTCACAGTGAGGGAATGCTTCTTGACACTCACATCACCAGTGGCAGGGCTCCCCGACTCCTGCTGCAGAAAAGCCTTGAGGAGGGGGAGGTGGAAAACACTCACATACCTGCGTGATATTAAACATAGTGTATACACATTATATTTGTTCACAAAATACTCCTCCATTTCCCTCCCAAGTAGGTGCTATCATAAGCTCTGTACTTCAGTTGAGGAAAAGTATAGTCTAAAATTACATAGCCCAATGTGGCCATATGGTTCAGAGTCTTAGAGCCGGCCTTGAACTTAGCAGGACTTCACATACACACCAGAACCTTAATCCTAGCCACTGAGCAAACACCTCTGTCATCAGCTGATAAATTTGCTGATATTTATATTTCCAAAGCTACGAACTAGAGCGTGCTACATAGAGTATTATTCACCTCAGTTAATATTCATCTGTCCTCAATTTTCAGATGAAGACATCTGGACTAGAGAACACAGAGCGTCCCCCACCACAGTCCTCTGATCAAATCTAACACAAGGCAGCTGATGAACAGTGCCCATGACGGGCTCTTTGGGACATGAGTGTCAGGACTATCAGGGGCTGTTGATGGACACACAGACACACACACACACACAGACACACACACACACACACACACACACACACACACACACACACGACAGATACCATAGGAATACTACAGAAAAGCACTCAAGAGAGAAGATCCTATCCTGTATTTGTGGGGCAAAGTTCCCCTGTATGCACTTTGGTGCTGGTTTTAAGAGGAATGAATTTAATTAGGAACCAGGAAATCTGAGGTCTTGAGACAGTTCTTCTACATGAAGTTTTGGCTGGACATAAAACTTGGAAAGTTATGGGTACATAGATGGTCTTTAACACCATGGGAGCAACTAATGTAGGCAGTGAGTGTTAAAACTTTGAAAATTGGATTATTAGATTATTGAATTAGAGAACTGAAAATTGTGATATGTTTTGGGAAGAGTCTTGAAAACGGACAGAATTTCACTGTTTTAAAAAGCAAGAATGGGGCTAGAAAGATGGTTCGGTAGTTAAGACAACTGGCTGCTCTTGCAAATGACGCAGGTTCCGTTCCCAGAATCCACATGGAGGCTAACAACCATCATTAACTCCAATTCCAGGGGATCTGATGCCCTCTCAGACCTCCCCAGGCATTGCACGATATGGGCACACGTACATACAGGCAGGCAATATACTTACATGAAAAAATAATTTTTTTAGAAACAAATGTGGTCACATAATTAGCTGGGTATTTTTTTCCTTACATTTAGTAAGTCTGGTTCATGGACCCTAAGATTTTCCTAGGATTAGGTTTCTACTCAACCACTCAACCACTCCCTGACTTGCTCTCTCCCTCCCTCCCCCTCCCCCCTCCCTCTACCTCTGTCTCCAAATATCTAAGTCTAAAGGTTCTATCAATTAGGCTGGCTGGCGGGAGGCAGAAGATAATCCTATTTTGCTATTATTACCTGTGCCTCATTCTTACTTGATCTGGTTTTGTTTTGTTTTGTTTGTTTATTCACTGCCCTGAATTAAGAGAGTGCAGGAGATTCCTCAGCTCTAAAGAAAGCCCACTGGTTCCAGTTCAGTCCTGTTCCCTGTGGTCCCACTGCTTACAAGTCATGAACAGAGAAATCCGGAGAGGAGTTTGAGCTTTCTGCAAACATAAACGTGGATTCACAGAAATCCCTCACGGGTCGGATTCGAAGTCCAAGACAGGCCTCATGGTGACACCTCCAGCACCACTCCCACCAAGCCCACATAGTCACCAGACAGCAAGGAATTCAAACATGAGCATGCCTGCCTGCACCGACCACCGCCCCTCCTCACTCTCCACTCTAAACAAACTATATCCAGGCCAGGTATGACCACACCACCCCATGTTAAAGCATTCTGTGATAACTAGCTTTATGTCACTGTAATAAAACACCTGAGAGGATTAATTTGTAAGAAGAAAAAGGTCAGCTACCTTGACACACACCTTGAATATCAGAAGTGGGGGATCTCTGTGCGTTCAAGGCCAGCCTGGTCTACATGGGAAGTTCCAGGCCAGCCATGGCTGCAGAGTGAGATCTTGTCTTCAGAGAGAAAGAGAGAGCAAAAAAGAGTATGAAAGAGAGAGAGAGCATGCAAGAGAGAGGGAGAGAGCAAGAGAGAGAGCGAGAGAGGGGAGGGGGAGGGAGGGGAATGGGGAGAGATTATTTTCATCACAGTTCCAGAAATGAGTTCCAGTGAATCCAAGCCTTATGGCTTCATGTATGGATGCTAGATGCTGGTGATGAGGGGTGCATGAGAGAAGACTGCTCACATCAGAAGCCAGGAAGCAAAAGAGAAAGGTCCAACCATACCAAAGTCCCCAAATCCTCCGGGAGCACACCCCCCAAAGACCTAAGAATCTACCTCTCCGAGGTTTCACTCTGAACCAGTTGCACCATGTGGAGTCCATGCCTTTAACACATGAGCCTTGGCGGGTCCATCCAGACTATACAGGAGATCCCTTGTCTACCTGACGCCACTCCCAGAAGATGGGGTCCAAGCCCTAGGTGTGCTTGTGTACCTCCTCAGTGGGGCCTTCTCTGCCTCCCTCCCCTGGCAGCATCACTGCGGGAGGTGGTACCTTGTGGTGATATGCTAGGCCCATCAGTTCTGATCACAATGGATACTAAGTAGCAGTTTCCGGTGAGCTCTTCTCTGCAGCTCCATTCCACACCTGTATTTGCCTTAGGAGTTCCCTGATTCTCTAAGTGGCTTTGACAAACCCTAGGCTTGACTTCCTGAGACCAAAGTCAAGCTAGCTTTGCACCCCCAGCCCCTCGCGCCTCTGCAACACCTGAGCCAAGAGACGCGCACCCTCTTTGTGCTGTCACGGCTCTTGGCTGCTGTGATGTCTCCACTGGAACAGCTCTAGCTTAGACTCGTTTGCAAATTTCTCAACATTCAAATGTACTCCAATCATGTATTTTCTCTTTGGAGTACGGTTTTACCACCTCTACCATGAGCACTAGTAACAATAATGAACCAGTACAGCTGCGACTGGCTTTAGAGCCACATAGCTAAGAACTCTTATCAGAAGCAGGTGAGCTTGGAATACTCATCTGCAAAATGAAAACCGTCATCTTTAGTTCACAGTGTGTCAATGGCAGCTCGGGTGTGGGTGCAGGGAAGGGGCTGGTATGGGAAACAGCTTTGTTGGGGCCACACAGTCTCTGACAGAATTCAGTCAGGCTCAGCACTGTTCAGGAACTGAGGAGCCTCTCTAGACTCCAGCAGGAACTCAGATGCCCCCTGCCTCAGAACGCCTGCACTCACCAAGTCCTGCTGTCACCTGGTCACTTTCAGGTCTAGTTCACACAAGGGAGCACTGCCCTGACTCCATGCTCCCCCTAAGTACAGTTAGGAGCACTACTTCTCTAGTTCTACTCTCCCAGCCTGCTTCAACTCCTCCCTCTGAGATTTCCCCACCTCCTCCGTTTCCGCACCCCAACTGTCATCTTTTTGCCTCTGAAGTGACATTTATGTAGCCCACACAATCAAGCACCTCTCTTGCTTAACTGCTCCACAGCCCTCTTTATCCATGAAATGTATTTCTAGATGCAGATCAGGACATATACACCCTTCACATCAATCTCCCTGCAGCTGGTTTTCCCCATGGCTCCATCTTTCCACTGTGCCTCGAGTGAGGCATCACTGCTCAAAGGATGATGGGCCCCCTTCCATTTTTAACCCTTTTCACGTGGTGTTTTCAAGGCCTGTGATCCCTTCCACCCTTACCCAGCTGGTGAACCACCCCCCCAGGTGACCTGTCCTGACACTTCCTAGGTGATAAGATGTCCCCTGCATATCCCTAGCACTTTGCCCATGCTTGAACTCCCATTTCTGACATGGCTTTCTTAACTTAAACCTCTCTCTCACACAGAAGTTTGCGAGCAACTTACTTCACAACTGTGTCTTTCTGTTCTAGCTGGACTCTCTGTGCACAGACTAAAAACAAACAGATTCGGCCTTCAGGAGTGAACTGACATGGAGTTGTTAAGACTTTCCACTGGCAAGGGTACCCCTTCCTGAGGAGTTTTTAGTTGTGGCTACAACATCTGTTTAAAATGCAGGAACAAAACCAGACTCAGAAGCAGTGCAGAGCAGCAGCCTGTCTACCCTTGGCGCTATCCTGAGGAGGATGTTTGATGGTAATTACTGACAGCAGGTGAGGCTCAGGGAGTTCTAAAAAGCCTGAATCTCAGTGTTACTGGATGCTTTACAAGCATTCATCAAGATCTAATAAATATGTGCAAACAATGACTCTCATCAAATCAAGGACCTCAGCAACTTCTGCATGGCTACCCATTAGTACAGAATGAAGGAATCAAGACTAGTGTTTCTTAAATGTCTTCTTTCCCACTGAACTACTTTCCAGGCCACATGTGGTTCACTCTGCTTAAGTGACCTGGGTGAGGGCCGGTGAGATAGCACAGGGGGGTAAAGGCATTTGTTTCACAAGCCTAATGACCTGAGTTGTATCCCTGGAACCCATATAACAAACCAGATGCAGTGGTGTGCATCTGAAATCCCAAAAGTCCTACAATGAAACAGGAGGTGGAGACAGGAAGAGCATCAGGAGGTTCATGGGCCAGTTTCATCTGGAGCACACCAGTTGGAAGAAAGAAGGAAGACCTTGCCTCAACAGGATAGGAGAGACCAACTCTTTTGTTAAATATTTTATTATTTTTATTCTCTGTGTATGAGTGCACTGCCTGTATACATGTAAATGCACCCGTGTCCTGCAATGGCTGATAAGGCCAGAAGACGTCAGATCCCCTGGAACTGGAGTGACAGACAGTTGTTAGCTGCCATGTGGGTGCTGGGAGTCGAACCCAGGTTCTCTGCAAGAGCAGCCAGTGTTCTTAACCTCTGAGCAATCTCTGCAGTCCCAGAGATCAACTCTTTTTTAAAATTTTTAGTTGAATTTTTGCGATTTCCATACAATATGATTTGATCGTATGTTGACACCCTCCCTATGCCTACCTCCCCTGACTGCCCCTGCCAATTTAATGTACTCCAGCCGTTCTCTCACATGTACTTTTTAGTACATGTATGTCCGTACATGTATGTCCTCCTCACACACACCATACACTCACAATTATAAACACACAAGTGAATTTTAAAAATTAGAGAACTGGTTTTTTGTTTTTTGTTTTGTTTTGTTTTGTTTTTTTAGAGCAGAAACCAGCAAGGTCCATGACCCAGAGGCATTTTGCTATCCTTGATTCTCCCAGGAGGTGCCTGGGCCCTCTGGGTGGCTCTGAGCTTACCAGCAGCATTTCTATCTCTGCAGGGCAACTCTAGCTCCCCTGGAAAGGGCTTTGCCTTCCACACCTGCTGAGCATGTCCTCAGCCAGGGCTTAAGAGGATGAAAGGCTCAAAGCAGCAGGCTCATGAAGTCAGGGATTAAAAGGCAGAGTCACAGCAGGACAGGAGCACTGTTGTTATCAATGTGGATTTGCTAGAAAGGTCATCCATAATGTCCACCTTAAGAACTCCAGTGACTGAAGCCATTTCTGTCCTCACAGGAACAACAAGCATTTCGTGGAGGTAGATAAATTGTATTAAAATAGTAATTATATGATTGTAGCAAAGAATTCAGGGACCATGGAATTTACTTGTCCCCCTTGTCCCTGACAACAAATGATAAACACCCTAAATGGAACTGTCTGTGAAGTCAAATTAGGGAAATGCATTGCTTTGTCTCAAATCGAAAACCCTACAACTGAAAGGTGTATTAAATTCATTGCTTCGGTGCCATCCCCTGACCATGTGCAGGGACCGTTCTGCCTCTACAGTGTCTCCTTGTGAGAGGTCAGGGAGCTCATCTCCAGTTCACCTCCACCCCGCCCCACAGTGCTCCCTGTTCTGCCTTTGACCTGAAAAGATATGCATTCAATGAGCCTCTCGGACCTGTGTAACCTCTACCCTCTCTCAAAAGTGTGGGGACAGAATGAAAAGAATTTCCACGCAGATTCATAAAAGAAGTTCAAACAAGATTGTTTCTGACAGAACCAGACAAATCAATTAATTGATCTCTGGAAAGCAAAGGTAATTGTATTTCTGAGTCTATTAAGGCACATCAGGGCTAGTTAGCTAATTTCACAAGGGAATTGTCTGTCGCTGGACATTAGGCAGTGATAGGAAATATCAGGCAGAAACACAAGATGGCATTTTCTTTCAGGGGTGGCCGGACCTATAGCCTCAGCCTCTGAGTTCAGCAGAGAAATGGCAGGTGTCTTTGTACCAAGGGGATTTCAGTCTTGACACGGCCATGAGCAATTGAACTTTTACATCAGATCTGACAATACTGATTATACGTCCCTTTGGGAAGATAGTCATCTGAAGCCACTGGGCAGGAATCTTCAAAATAAAGAGGCAAGACAAGAGATGGGTCTGGACATCAAAGGATAAGAAACTTTCACTCAAAGAAAACCACTTTGGCTTACAACATTTTTGGCAATAAGCTTAGAAGCAAGTTTGAATTCCTATGAAATGCAAACTTTTCGTTCCATCCCAACCAACAATATGAGAAATGAGGATTTGTTGTAGCTGCTACTTGAAAGTTCAGCTTTAACTAAGGGACAGAGAATTTAACTTAATTGTGCCTAATTTTGAAATGTCTCTGTAAGACAAGGAGGGTTGGCACAGATGTAGTAATGTGGGAGGCCAGGAGACAGTTCACACTCAAAATGAGTCCCTATGGAAAATTTAATATTTGTTTTATGTGGAGTTTAGTTAGTTTTCAAACATCATACTAAAGTGTGCCTTTAAGCTGCTGACAAGCATTTGTAGCTTATATAGTAGCAAAATGGGCCAAAAGATTAGTGTTGTAACTTGTTTTAAAAACTTAGGTATCTTGAAATAATAAAAAAAAAGAAATGAAGGGGATTTTTTTGCTCCATTATATAGCTACAAATGTGTTAGGAACACACACACACACACACACACACACACACACACACACACACACCACAGATAAATCCAATGGGTTTTTAATAAATAATTATTCAGTTAAAAAGTATTTTCTTATGAGAACATCATTACTCTATATGAAATGAGATCTTTCCTCCACCTTGGAGGGAATGCCAATATCACAGTCTTGGCTATGAGACTGGGTCTCACTTCTTCGGGACAGAGAGGATAGCAAAGCTGGGTCACGTTATGGTTACTCAGCATATGGGGTCTTCATTTAGTCCAAATCTAATTAATCATCTGCAACCTGGGAATTTACCTCAAGAACTTTAAAAGGGATAAATGGCTCAATCCTTGTGTGGAAATTTGGAGCTTAGTTGGTCTAAATAAAAATATTTTATTCTCCAGGCAATCCTAGAGCATATCCAGGGTTGAGATTTTTAAGGAAAGGTTTTACCATTATCCCCTGCCCATTTCAAACAGTGATACCTGTAGAATAGAATAAATTGTGGTTTCCTGTGGTCCAGATCCAGAAATCTGAGATGGGGTGGAGAACTGCATTTCTAACAGGTGCTCAGTAATGGTATCAGTGAAGGTCCCTGGGCCACACTTTGGGTATCAGTGATATTTAAACAATTTGTCAGGCATTAGAACTGAATTTTCCATATTAAAATAATTTAGTGATGATTCATACAATCCCATATGTAATCGAAGAAGTTATAAAATAGCAGCATGAAGTTCAAGGTCATCGACTAGAAGCTAAAATTGAACTCCCAGTATGAAACAGGCGTTGCAAGGCACTGGCCACTTAAAGACGATAAGATCAAATCCTCAGTTGTGAGCTACAGCAGTAACAAGTCCCACAAGGCATATCCACTCGTTCAATAGCACCAGTGTCACGGCAGTGCCAACCATTTTCTGATTAGACTTAAGACCTGCTCCACAAGTTAGAACACACAGCTGGCACTATTGTCAGGGCCAAGAGCCTGTGAGTTGACAGCTCATGGGCACTAGGGGAGAACCTACTAGCATTATTTGGCTAAATGGACAGGCAAAGTATGAAACCAACTCATTTTAAAAACATTTTATTTATATTTATTATTTTTATATGGGCGTATTGCCTGCATGTGTGTAAGTGCATCTGCATCATGCAGTGCCTGAGGAGGTCGGAAGGGTTGGAACCACTGGAACTGGAGTTATGGAGAGCTGCTAGCTCCCATGTGGGTGCTGGGAACTGAATCCCATTTCTCTGCAAGAGCACTCAGTGCTCTTAACCAATGAGCCATCTCTCCAGCCCCTAAACCAACTCTTAATGACTTACCATTATACCTATAGATTAGTGCATCTCGCAAACCTCCTGAGAGGCTCCTCTTTACAGAACATGTGATTAACACAGAAATCCAGAGTGCAGAATGCTCAGTTGTAAATAAGACCCTTAAACCACACCTCCTCCTCCTCCTCCTCTCAAGAGGAGGCAGAAGGATTGTAAGAGCCAGAGGCAGTGGATAAATGAAGATAATCAGTGTTTTCTGGACACAACAGGGCAGTCCTGTATACACTCAAGCCAGATGAAATTCCAGGATGAAGGAGAAAGGTGAACATGAAGTCCACCTCTATAGCTGTTGGGAGGATGAAAGGGAATTTTCTTTAAGGGTGTGACCCTGGATAGCTTGACAGTGATCCATGAATGGCCCCACACCCAGGAATATATAGGTAGCACAAATTGAACTTGATGGGTTAAAACAAATAAGAACATGAAGTTGGTTGGATGGGGTTGTGGTTGGACCTTGGAAGAGCTGGAGGAGTGAATAGACTCGAAACGTATTGTTTGAATTTTTTAAAGAATAAAAATGTAGGGGTTGCAAAGTTGTCTCCGCAGTTGAGAACAATGGCTGCTCCTCCAGGTTGGATCCCCAACACCCAAATGTGGCCAACAACTGTTAGAAACGCCAGAGGATCTGACACCCTCTTCTGGTTTCTGCTGGTGCTGCATGACGTAGGTGCACTTACATACAATGCAGGCAAAACAGTCATACACAGAAATAACAAAGAAATAAATAAAGCTTATGTTTACCAAAGAGAAGCCAAGCTATACATAACACCTCCAACATTCCCCAGAGCCTAAATCTGCATCTAATAAAAATAGACTGCCACCAATCCTTTTACCGCCAAGCTCCCCTCCCCTACTTTTGTCTACGTTCCCATCACAAATTGTCATCTTCCGTCTCAGATGGACTGCTCCTTCCATCCCTGAGCCGCTGCTCTCCTGTTCTGCTGGGTCCTCTACGGTACTGAGCTGACGCCCCCCATCAGGATAGTCTGATATAATTTACTTCAGGACGTCTTCCCTCACTCTGCCCACAGACTGGATTCTCCCTTCTGTGTCCCCTCATAGTACACAACACACCTATTTTGGTGACAATTTGCCACACATTTTCGCTCATTTTTATGTATGTATTTGTCTTTCTTTAACTGGTAAAAACTTTGAGGTCAAGAGCATCATAACATCATTGTAGCATCTCCACACAAAACATCGTAATGAATATAACAACGTCTGAATAGATGGTCCAAAAAAGCATTATATCAGTATCAAAGAGATAAGCCTTAAAGTATGGGCAATGGGGCTGGAGAGATGGCTCAGTGGTTAAGCACACTGGCTGCTCTTGCAGAGAACTTGGGTTCGATTCCCAGCACCCACATGGTGGCAAACAACCATCTGTAACTCCAGTTCCCGGGGATTTGATGCGCTATTCTGTCATCAGTGGGCACTGTATGACATGGGTGCACTCACATACATGCAGGCAATACATACATACACATAAAATAAAAATAATGAAATGAAAATTTATGAAGAGTATGGGTAAGATGAGGAGTCATGGAACCCGGGCTGGATACAGTGGGTAACTGTCAATCTACAATGTAGTTTAAGAAATACACATAAGCTGGAACTTGCCTGCAGAATTTTCCCAGGCAAATACTAGGCAGAGGAAGGATGAGAGTGGCCTGAGCACCAACAATAAGATGAAGAGTTTAAGGTTCCAGTATTCCAGTTTGAGCACTAGGTGACTGGAAGCAGAAGGAACGGAGGATTTTCATTAGGAAAGAAGATAACCCCAGTCACGTACAGTTAGCAACTTCAG
This sequence comes from Nannospalax galili, assembly GCF_000622305.1. Lineage (NCBI taxonomy): Eukaryota > Metazoa > Chordata > Mammalia > Rodentia > Spalacidae > Nannospalax > Nannospalax galili. The sequence continues at coordinate 1,619,640 of NW_008342543.1, forward strand.
TAACCATATTAAAGGGAGACTGAAGATACCAGTGTGGACCACGTCTACCAGACAGTTACCACTCTGCCTCTGTAAAGCTCTTGGTGCAGTGACCCTCCAACTGGCTGCTGTGAGGAGGCTGGCTTCCCACTGCTACAGGCTCAGATAGTGATTCTGTGTGGGGTGCTATTTTGTTAGCACATTTTCATACACGTACACATACACCATTATACCTTGTATATTTCGATCTTCTTTGCCCCACTGTCCCCCCCCTGGCCCCGGCTCCCTCTTGCTGCTAACCCTCCCTGCACACAGCCCTCTTTGGACTTCCATGTCGCCTACACCCGTCTCCCTGTCTTGTTCCCCTCTCCCCGACAACTCTTCCCACCCTCTCCTAGACTCCACGTGCTTCTGTTTCTTTTTCATTCTTTGACAATTTCATACACAAATATAATGTAACGTGACTGTTCTCACGTGCCTCCCTATCGCCCTCCCTTCCCCTCCCAACCCTGCGGAACCTTTTCTTCTTCCAGTTTGTCTTTCTTTTTACTTTGTTCTGTTTTATTGAAGAGACCGCCCCCCCCCCCCCCACCCCCCCCAGTCCTCTGCGCTCACAGGTAGCTTCAGATTCAGCTCTGATTTCCAAAGTCGGGTCCCCAGTGCAGGGTTCTCATTTTTGTTAGCACTGGTCCTACTCTGAACATGGGTGTGACACCTCCTGATATTTACTGACTATGTGGAGGATATGTTTCCCTTTGAGAAATTGCTTCTGTCGATATAGACTCTGAATGAATGCAAGTTGACTGTTTGCTCAAAGCAAACAACATCAAAAGACAGTTTGCATTCTGGAACTGGAAAAACCACCTTCAAACATGAATGTTCTGGAAGCAAGTAGCTCCTTAACCAAGGAAAATTCCCCACAATATTCTGAGTTCTGTAACCACACGCTGCCAACTCAGCATTGCACAAAATCTCAAGAGAAAGCTCTATTCTGGCGTCAGAGGGAACACGGGGCTGGGATGCCAGGACGGACGTCAGAGGCGGAGGTAGGGGGATTTGCTTCCCTTCATCTATAGAAATGAGATGGAGGTCAGATGATCACAGTAAATCTCCCTCTCTCACAATCCCAGCCTTAATTTTTAGCCATCTGTCAGAGTTTAGACATAACACAGACCTTAAAGATCCATATGTTCATGGCTCGGGGCCTCCTCTAGCTGTTGGGACTTGCAGGACCAGCGCCTTGACTTTCTTACTCTCACTTCCTGGCTCTGAGATGCAGTTTTACTCCACCCCATGACTCCAAGCCAGTCAGAAACCAGTTTTCAAGCCCATACAAAACTCTTTTCTTCACAAGCTGATGATCTCGTGTGTGCATCCAATACACCTGTATATTTCCTGTTATTATATACCTGATGATATGGAAGAGGCTTTGGCATTGCTTTGCAGAAAGGGTTTAGGAAAGTTAGGAAAAGCAGGTTAGAGGAGATCTAGAATATTAACGGTTGAACTTACAGGATGATTGTGCTGCGGGAGCAGAAGACCAAGACACTGAGAGAAAGTGTGAAGGGGAAGAAAGTGCTGAGGGCTCACGTGAAGATGCGAACGCTGTTGGCCACTGGACTAAAGATCACCCTGCTTTAATGTGTGGATCACCCAGATGTAATGTGTGGATGCACTTTGTCCACGCCCTCAGACTCTGTGGAAGGTGGTACTCAAAGTTACAGATGGGCGATTTGCTAGAGCAGATTTCAGAAACAGAAAGGCACTCAGGCCCGACTATGGTACTAACTGCTGCAGTTCAGTACAGTTAAGGTTTCAGCCAAGGTTTTGATTGATAAACTATGTGTTTTACATCAGAATAAAAGGAAAAAAAATGTCTTGAGAGCAAGATGAAGATCTCCTTCCAAGACCTTCCAGGAGAGTTCTTTGATATGAGTGTCCTAGAGCACCCCACTCTTCCAGGATCACCTAAGCCAGCAGGGAAGTCAAGGAGTACTGAAGTTGTGGTTCATACAGGATCAGATATATGAGAACAGCAGCAGACCTTGGTATCATGCACTTCGTCATGGTTTTGTAAGCATATAAAATCCAGGGTTACAGGATCACTGCAGCTTCCATTGAGATTTCAGGAAGTCCTGGGAGACCAGGCAGTGCATCGTGTGGTTACATGCGACAATACATGGAGTTGTGTAAGTAAAGTCGAATTTGCAATGGAGACCCTAGGAGAGGAGAGATGCCAGTAACATGGAATGCCTTCAGATGGGGCTACCAGCATCATACAGTCCTGAATGTGTACGTGTTAAGTTGCATGCAGCAAGGTTGTGAACCAGAGCTGCCCATGCCTGGGGAACACATCTTGCAGCAGTGTACTTGAGAAGTCAGACATGGAGCTGTTATATTTATTGCTTTCCACATTGGTTTTCAACCTTGCTGCGGTACAGCCTTCCTTTGTCCTATTCCATCCTTTTGAAACAGGAAAGTTAGCTGCGTGCCTATCTTGTGATTCCATTTTGTGAGATTATGATTGTCCATCCAGCATAGCGATAGATTATTTTCTTGTAAATTTCAAGTTTGCTGTGAATCTCAAAGATTTTTGTACTAAGACTTTGGAGCAATAATGAAACATTTAAGGCTTTAGAATACTTGTGATAGAATCAATGCATTTTGTATTGTGACAGACATCACACACACACACACACACACACACACACACAATGTTTTGCAAAAAACATTTAATTTGGGGACCTACTTTGGGATGAGAACTCAAATCAGTAATGAAAATAAATCTCAAGAATGCTCACATCTGTTTTCATCATTTCAGAAACCCAATCAAGAAGGCAGGCCAGCAGTTCCATGCCAATGTTCACACATCTGGAACATTCATGTGCCATGTGCACACAGGGGATACAACATGCAGTATACACTGACTGCAAGAGGACATCCCTTATCTGTCTCTGCAGATGCACTTCTGAGTGACCCCACACTTAGAACAGCAGTCTGTCTGCTAGCACCCACTCAGGATGCTGAGCCCTGGCAGCACTTGAACAACCACAGGGTCCAAGGGGCACCCAGGAGGTCTAGGCATGAGCAGATGAACTTGACTCTTCAAATAGGTCAGTGTTGGCACAGCACAGCCATCATACCAACTCACACCCACATTTGCATGAGGCCAGATAAGGCAGAGCCTCCTTCCCTAGAAAACTTGCTCTTGGGGCTGGAGAGATGGCTCAGTGGTTAAGAGCACCGACTGCTTTTGCAGAGGACCCGGGTTCAATTCCCAGCACCCACATGGCACCTACGAACCATCCTTAACTCCAGTTCCAGGGGAATCCAAAGCCCTCTTCTGACCTCCGCAGCATTACATGACATGGGTGCACTCATATACATGCAGGCAATATACTCATACACTTAAAATAAAAATAATAAATAAAATATTTTTTTCACACACACACACACACACACACACACACACACACACACACACACACACACACACACACACACACACACACACACACACACACACACACACACACACACACACACACACACACACACACACACACACACACACACACACACACACACACACACACACACACACACACACACACACACACACACACACACACACACACACACACACACACACACACACACAACCTTTGGAGGCCAGGATTAGAATAATAGGACTTGACAGTATTCACTTAAGCCTTGTATTTTAAAGGCTTAGTCCTAAGATCTTTGTGATTCTGATGTGATTAAGATATTAAGAGTTAGGGCCTAGTGGTATGTCTTCAGGTCATGAGAAAGATACTCCTGAGGGGCCAAACACTTCCCTGTCTCTTTTCACTGAACCCTGGGGATCATGTCCATCAGGATCTCTTTGGGAGGTACAGAATTCTGGTTGTCATCATGCGCAGCCCATATCCTCTCTAAAAGCAGGAATCCAAAGGCTATAGGTTACTAACTTCAGGGTCTTATTTTTTTTTTAAGTGGCATTTTTTTTTAATTAAAAGAAGCATTTCATTACAAGAGCATTAACCTATTCAAGGCTATAGGTCTAACTTCAGGGTCTTATTTTTTTTTTAAGTGGCATTTTTTTTTAATTAAAAGAAGCATTTCATTACAAGAGCATTAACCCCTTCAATAACATTTTTCTGAGCTAGGGTACATCTCTTTCAAAATTGGCTGTACATTTCTAGGTTTACAGATGAATTATTACGCTTATACAATCTTTTTCTAATTATAATCTCTATAAGACATAAAATTAAATGAGGTTTGAACGTTTAAAAAGATCTCCAATTCGTTGTCAAAACACACAGATTCATACAGAAAAATTCATTTTTAATGCAATTGACACTAAGATGCACATGTATTTCTAATCTCTATAAATCTGATTATTACTAGTAAC